>NC_050184.1:11562285-11692285 GCF_008315115.2 Sander lucioperca
AAACCTCATTACCATTAAAAGTCATCACTAAGGGTCTGGTGAATTCCATTATAATTAACTGTCCAAGATGTAGCTACGTCTCCCAGTGACACAGTCACAGTGTAAACAGAGCAGGAGCTCACAGATCAGCTGCTAGGAGATCCAGACATTTAGGGTACAAGCTGAAGGTTGAACAACACACAGAGAGCTGTCCAGCCTTTGTGTTAATAGCACAGAAATAAAGAAAAACAGATCACTATTTTTTATCTGTGGAAGGAGCCTACACATACAAAACCGAGCATCACGCGTGGTTTTGTTTGTTCGCTGTTGCCAGGCAACTACAGAATAGCTGACGATCTGCTGTCAGTCACACGGCCAGCTGTTGTTTATTGTGCTTGGTTGGTTTGATTCGGCTACACATGTATTGTATAAAATAGGAGAATGGGTACAAAACAGCTTTTATTTGCTTCCAAGCTGCGGTGGTTCCCCCAGAAGGCCCATCTCTGCATTGATACATCTGCCGAACAGAGGAAAGAAAAACAAAAACAATGAGCCAAATTTGTTTCAACTCGGGGTGCTCAAAGCACTCTTCCAAAAATGCAAGGTGGCTAAAGCAGAGAAATGTTAGATGCAGCAAAACCGGGGGCAAACGCAGTGTTTATGGGGCCTCAGGAAAAATATATTCTCCTCATCCCTCCTTACGTTCTACTGTCACCCTACACTTCGACAAAGGTTCGACAATCTATCTTATAAATCATCAGTAAGAAGAGACATATATGCTCAGGGAAGACAGCATAATAAAGGCATCTTACTCTGTCATTGACTGCAATTGATGCACATGTTTATCTTCAGCATTACTGACTTGAAATGCTGACTGGACTAGTAAATGTGTTTTGTCACCATCATGGTCATGAGTCAGAGGAAACAGGAGTCTCCATCATAATGATGATCACCATCATCATCATCATCAACAACAACAACAACAACGCTAATGTTACTGAACTAACAACATGTCTTGTTCCAGCAGAAGGCTGCTCTTTAACTGACTGTAGAGAAAGGAAAAAGCTTTTATATTTAACTTACATTCATGCTCTCCATATTGTAAGGTGTATTGAACATTGCAACCTCCTGGGGCATCTATCATGACAGAAGAAGTTTAATCTTGTCCATGGGTGATTTTAGACCCTTTTTAGGGGGGCTCAAGCCTCTCAGCTCCCCTAAAAAAAATTGGCTGAATCTGTCTAATCTGTCAGAGGAAGAACAGAAGAAGTTGGTAATTTCATGGCGCAGATTAGAACCCAAATTGAAACGTAAGCAACTAAATTAGCTGAATGTTAGAACATTGGGTCAAATTAGTCATTTTTACTGTGACTTATAAAGTGTCAGGTTTAGGTAAAAATGTTAGCTGACGTTGTTGTTCTGTAGCTAGCTCAGAGATTATCGGCTAATGAAATTACTGATTTAGCATGGGGGGGGTTAACACTTTTGCAAGGCACTGTATCCGTGTCACATTCTCATTAGGGACTGAGTCCCCCTAAAGGTCTGATCCTAGAATCAACCCTGATCTTTTCCTTTTCTCTGCCACAGTTGTGTAATTGTTACAAGAAGCTCAGTCAAATACAACATCTGCTTCTTGTGAATACATGTAAAATGACAATTCATATTTTTTACAGAGCCCCCTTTGTGAGTTCCAGGCAGTTGTCCTTAAGTGTGCCTGTGTGTCACTCACATAATATTCCAAAGTGTCACTCACTCTCTTTACAGCCTTTAGCAGCTCTATTGCTAAAAACGTGTCTCGTATTATCAGTTCCAGGCTGAAGAACTGCAGGAAAATACAAAGTAATGGCTGTGGACTAAAAGGCTCCAGACCATTAGCGACCAAAGAGGCATTAAAGTGTTAGAGCACAGTAGCCGACAGTTAACTCAGCCTAGAGAGACTTTGCCATCAGTTCCTAAATTTAGCTACATTGCAGCATGCCGTACGCTTTCCCATCAGGCCGTAAAGTGGTTATCCAAATGTACAGGGGGCTGTGGAGGTGTATCTCTGCCGTGTCTTGTGTAAAACCAACTTACCACCCACGAACTTGTGAAAAGATTGCTGCATTTGGGATGTTGTGTTCTGTCAAAATGAGTTTATCTAGTAGCAAAGTGATTTATTCCACCATGTCAAAGAGAGCTCAAAATCATGATGATGAGTGAAGAGAACAGGCTGTTGAAATTATATTACTACGCTGTAGGAGTTGTTTGCTCACTTAAATTGTCTTCCGCTTTACTCTGTTTTCAGCCCAGGTTGTCAGCAGAAAAGTGCTGGAATATATCTGCTTTAGATATTGCAGAATGAATAATTAAAACCTGAGCTTTACACGTCAGGAGAGGGTGATGTGTACATCCACTTTGAACAAGCTGCGGAGGAAATGAATAAATACATAAATTGTGCGTGTCTGTGTATGTTTGCGCAGCATGCAAGCAAGGAAGCCACAGAATTGAAATTACACAGGGGGATGAAAGCGAGAGGTAATTTTAACATCAAGCATGAACTGTCATAAAAGCTTTTTAACTCTTCAACAGTGTGGCCTGTTTAGGCAGAGCATTTGGGAAATGACAGATCCAGCCTATTGTAACAGAGACCACAAACAAACTCTTGAGTTTGGTGGTTTTCGTTGACAACTTCCCAAATTCCATTTGGTAGCATTTTAACACCCATATTAAGATGATTCACTTATATAGCAGCATGTAAACGTGATTGATTTGGTGACAACGAGGTATGTCAGTGGTGTAAAGGACAGGCATTAGCACCGCAGACTGATATGTTTATACTGCATTAATTCAGAAGCAGTGGTAGTTTTAAGAGATGAAGCAGCTCCACTAAAAAAGAGCTGAACTCACAGTAATAACCCTCTGACACACTGACAAAGATCAAGATTACAAGAGCTTCTGTTTCACCCATGCAACCAGAAAACGGCTGTGTGTATGTGTGTATGTGAGTTTGTGTAAATACGCAGCCATGTCTGTCAGTCTGTGTGCGCTGATGCGTTTTGTTGCAGTCATTCAGCTCAGCAGCAGATAGCTCAGTGTTTGCTTCTTCGTGGCAACTTCCCCTCTCTAATTGGTCGCAGTTCAACTTTGTTGTAGAAGGCAGCCTGTTCTCTCTGTCTATAGGTCAATGTTTCCTATGTAATAACAAACTCAAAGTAAAGAGGAAACAACTTGCACTGTGACAACTTTCCCTTTGAGTTTCTAAACACTCGGAAATCAAACATGTTAAAGTTTAAGGACAATCTGTCTGGGCGTTCTGAGTTTCACTATCTGTGAATTAAGTTTCTGTAAAATTAGCAGTAGCAATAGCCACAATGTTTGAATAGGAAAAGAGATCAGAAACTCAAACTCCATCAGCAGAAAAACACTAGTGAAAGACATCTCAGTTTTTAAAGTTTTAAAGTAAGTTCTGGGATTGATTACGTCATGTCCGCCATGATAACTATGATACATAAAACACTGCAAGTTATACTAATCATTGGATCAATTAGCTCCATGATCAATACACACTGCAAAATAATATAAACCATAGACAGTAGCAAGACTGTCTACAGCCATGCTAGCGCTTCTGTGAGGCTGTACTTGCATAGAGGTGCTAACATCAGCATACTAACATGCTAACAATGACAAAACTAACATGCAGATGTTTAGCATTTCTGTTGTTTACCATGTTCATCATCTTAGTTTAGCATGTTAGCATGCTAACATTTGCACGAAAACTGGCTGATGGGGATGTTATTAGTTTGGGAGGTATTTGGTCATGAACTAAAGTATTGGACAAATTGAAGGTTGGACCTTATGATGGTGCTAGGGGGGGACATGACTGTACCACATTTCCATTGGAAGTCCAGTCCAATAGATATTTCACTCAAAACCACAAATTT
This sequence comes from Sander lucioperca, assembly GCF_008315115.2. Taxonomy (NCBI): domain Eukaryota; kingdom Metazoa; phylum Chordata; class Actinopteri; order Perciformes; family Percidae; genus Sander; species Sander lucioperca. Next base: position 11,566,185 of record NC_050184.1, read on the forward strand.
CAACCTCATGGTGGAGCTAGAGGAGAAAGAGCTCACATCTTTGTGTTAATCCAGATGTCAAAGGATAAGTAAAAAGTTTGACCAGCTGATGGCACTAGAGAAAAAGTGAGGGGATCACTCACACCACATTCATTAGGATCATACTCTGGAGACCATGGATGTGTGTACAAAGATGTATGGCAATCCATCCAATAGTTGTTGAGATATTTTAATCAGAAACCAACTGGTGGACCGATAAACCGACATTGCCATTCCTAGAGCCTGGCTAAAAACTATTTCCCTTTTCATTACCCAGGGAATTCTGTGTTGAAGACTGTATAGTATATCAGTTGGCAAAATCAGAAAAAAATTATACAACACTATTCAGGCCAAGAATTATGCATGGTGCTATTACTGCTAGACTCGTGGCCTTTGCTTGCTCATTACTATAGGCTAAAACAATTTGCAGTAGCAAATTCAGCACAAACAGCACGTCTAACAAACTTTGGCCATTGTCTCTATGGATTATGATAATGTACTTACCAAGTGAATTGGTGAGACATTGCTAAAAAGAAAACATTTACTTAGTGAGCACAATCTGCGTGGAAATCAGAATGATCCTCTAAACACACTCATGGCGCATGATATGGGTGGGACATGAAAGTGTAATTGCAATCAATGTGAAGTTATTTTAAATTAATTCACTTAAAGCAACACTAGAGAACTTTTCGCGCTTCAGTCCCCCTACAGGTTGGAAGCAGAATTGTCCATTACATTACATTATGCAAGTTTGCCAGATCGGGTAGCGGATCTGTAGTTCGAATGAACTGTACTATGTAGTGTAATGGACAATTCCACTTCCAACCTGTAGAGGGACTGAAGAGGAAAAAGTTCTCTAGTGTTGCTTTAAGTGCAATTACAGGTGTAACAAAAACCAACCAACAGGTTGTTTTTTATGATGCAATGCTGAAAAAACCCTCCATTCATACTTTCTATGATACTTCCTAAAAACGATTTTTTGGGGGAGGTAACGTGGGGGCAGCAGCAAACAAGCTGTTAACACAGCATTGATTGACATATCACCTTGATGTTGCTGTTGCTATGGTGAATTTGTTAGCAGTTACGTATTTACAGCAGTTACAGAGCAACGTAATCTGTCAATTGGAGTCATATTTCTGCTGACCTTTTTTTAGCTCTGTTTTTGTTCTCTGCAGTGTTAATTATGATTTGGATTTAGTTTGACAAAAACAAATATTAGTTTTGGTCAAATTTTCGTGATTACATTTTTTTGTTAGTTAAGTCTATTTAAGTCCATTTTTAATTTGTATATCTTTTAATCATTCTGAGGCTACAGCTGTCCCCATCTTTGTTGTGTACAGTTACCATGGTTACAGGTGCTGTTGTTGTCTACAGCAAGGTTAGTGGAAAAGGCACCGTTACTTGTTCACACAGTGTTCATGTCACTCTGCTCAGCAGTAATACAACAGACTGACTCACCCCAGTAAATCCAGCTGTCATTTCTAAATCCTGGCTGTTTGAGCAGAACCAGAACTGCTCACTCTGGTGTTTCTGCTCACCTAGCATTACCACAGCTACCTGTGCAGAGCAGCTGCTCATTCAGAAGCTGGATTCACTCCCTAAAATACTCATTGTCTCGGATAAGCTTGAGAGGAGAAGCTAAAACGTTGGATAATGTAGCAATATTTCTTTAGGAGCATCTACAGGAAGATTTAGATGTTTGACCTTCTATTCCAGGAACATTTTTCATTTCTTCTGATAGCAACATGAAAGGTAGCCGACTAAGAGTAACGTTACATCCACAACACTTGATAATGTTACATTAGCTTACTTTTGTATTAGTGAAGCTCTGCCCTGCATGTTTTTGCAGTTTGTTCCAGCTGTTTTGTAGCCACTTCTTGTCTAATTCTCAGTAAATTGAAAAGGGAATTCAGTTCATAAATCGGTTTCTTCCAAGACCATCAGATAACTATTAGACTTGAGGACGAATTAGACTTTGTATTAAAACAGTTATTAGTTTGTCTGTAATTTGTCAAGTAAGAATTTCACCGCAAATGACCTACCATATTTCACCTAACACAGAGATCATGTGAAAATATTAGTCCCATGCAAATCAGCGTTTGTAGTTTTCTACGCGCTTTTTTTCTGCCTCTTTCCCGATCAAGAATTATGGAGGCTACGTTAGCAGTTATAAATGACAACAGTTATAAAATGAGTTTTGGGCAGGGAAAATTCAGGCGGCTCACCTTGCTACACAGCATGGAGACCCATTCAGGAGAGCAAAATCTGGAAAGATGATGAGATTGATCACATGCATGGCAGCATGCGGTAAGGTTTCATCAGGTTAAGCAAAGCCTTGACAACATATCCGGTGGATAATGTCAGTAAATTTGAGTAAAATACAGACCTCGCTTATCCTGTGTAAATGTGCCACACGAAACACAGACATCGGGGGGGGGGGGGGGGGCATCACATGAGGTCCCCTGTCTGTGCGAATAGTGCTTGTTTTCATACTGAAAAAAGGGCCTTAATATCTTTCATCATAGGTTTTGTTTAGGGCTGGGCAATATATCAATATCGTGATATAAGACTAGATATCGTCTTAGATTTTGGATATTGTAATATCTTAACATGGCATGAGTGTTGTCTTTTCCTGGTTTTAAAGGCTGTATTACAGTAAAGTGATGTCATTTTCTTTTTTACTTACCAGACTGTTCGAGCTGTTCTATCACTTGCCTTGAACCACTTAGTCATTATATCCACATTATTGATGATTATTTATCTAAAATCTAAGTGTGAAAATAATTTGTTAAAGTACCGATTGAAAACCCTAGAATATCATCACAATATCGATATTGAGATTTGGTCAAGAATATCGTGATATCTGATTTTCTCCATATCGCCTAGCCCTAGTTTCATTGCCAAAATTAACCCAACTAAAAGAAAAATATCTGACTCTTCAGCTGCTAAATGCTCCACTATGTTAATCAGCTAGTCTGCAGTTTGGTGCTGAGCAAATAGTATAGTGGATTGTTTTAGAACAGCTGCCTGCTGCGGCAGTAAAAATTAACCAGCAAAACAGTTAAGTTGTTGGCTGAACATCTAATCAATGAGCTAAAACTCAGATTTGCTTGCTAATTCTCTGTACGTTCATCACAACAAGCCACCCCTTATACATTGTCACATCGTTTTCACATTGTCATTTGATAGATTATTATAAAAGAAATATTAATTATAGCTGCTTTAAAACACTACAGTTTATAGTGCTCATATCACGTTTTTTGGCTTTTTCCCTTTCCTTTATTGTGTTATATATCTTTTGTGTGCATGTAATAGGTTTACAAAGTGAAAAGCCCAAAGTCCACCCCAAAGGAACTTACCATCTCCAACAGAAAAAACTGTTCACAAACTGCTCCAAACTCCAGCCTTTACTTCCGTGACAAACGTGCGTCACTTTGTAACACACGATATAATGCTCGCCTAGCTGCTAGCATGGCACTCCCTCATACTCTGCTTCTGACTGGCTTGTAGTGCTGACCTAGGTACTGCGCATGTGCAACTCCCAAAAAAGATGCAACAGAAGTGAGATGCCTCACTCGGTAGCTAAAACAGAGAGCTCAACACACAGGGTGAAAAGAGGAGCTGCAGCAATGTGTAGTACAACAAAAAGATGGTGTTTTTTGAAAATTAAACCATGTATACCCATTCTGATATAACCTCTAAATACAATTATGAACCTGAAAATGAGCATAATATGAGCACTTTAAGGCTGATTTACAGTGGAACACAGGCTTTACACAGAGCCTACGCAAGTGGTCTACGTCATTGTGAGTATTTATACTTGGGCTCTGATGTGTCTGCACCGCTCTGCAGTTACAATGCCAAAACGCTAGTTGGCGGTAGGGTTTCTATGTCGCTGTGTTGAGTTTTTTGTGTAGTTCACACAATGGTGACTAAAACTGAGCAGATCATGTTTGAGTTGGAGCTAATAAATGTTGTAAACTGTTACTTTTACTGAAATCACTGTAACGCAGAAAAGAGGTCATGGTGTGTATGACTATTGAACCAAATGAGGCAGAAGGAGGTTGTTTTTTTATTTTCTGTGCTTTCCCGGCCACTGAGAGACATGGACCAGTGGAACAATCTCGGTTGTTGCGGTCTGCTTTGCCAAGACATGTAGTTACATTTCTAGGGAGACGCACATCAGGCTACGGTGTATGGTACATACCTACTGTATGCCGTGCCTACGACGCAGATTCAACAGAGAAGTATAAGCCAGCCTTTAGTCTACAGTTTCCTCTCCTGATGCTAGGATGGATGCTCCACGCTTTTTTAAAACATTTACAGAGCGACAGACAGGATAAAAAACATATTTCTACTCCCAGTAGATTTCCTTTCATTTAACCTACTCTTTGACCCACTTTCAAAGAGCTTACTGCTGACAACAAAAAAGGACAACATGACACCTCATATAAAGCAGCTCCACCCAAATTAGAAGTTGTTATTTCTGATTCTTTTTAATTCCACCTTGTTTGAGGAGGCGTCTGGTGTACAACAAAGTCAAGGCCAGGGGACTGTCTCTAACAATGTAGCAGACCTGTCACTCACTCCATGCATCTGCATGGTTCCCTTCACCCAGGGGCCCACCTCCTTCCATTAGGCTGAGTAAATGAGGTGCCAATCAGGCAGTTGAGGTTTTGACTCCACACAGAGCACAATAAGTGCCCCTGTCTGTTTTCTGGTTATGGTGAAATCTTGTTGGAGACAGGCAGGGGGATTCACTTCACACTTAATGCATTGTGGGAGCAACAAACAGAAGCACTCACAGTTGTTGCAGACAGGGATTTGGATGTCCCTGGTTATTTTCAGGGTGAAAGGGCTGCAAAACTGAGAGAGTAGAGATAAAAACAGACTAAAGAATAGGGGGAGAGAGAAAGGCCATAGCTAATACATGTCCCACACAACGCGTAGTGAAAACAGTAACCAAATTTCCAGTGAATTGGCAAAAGAAAGTGTATTATTATTATTGTTGGGCTCAGTTGGTGGTGCTAATACTCCAGTCAGGTGTCTTTAAACCATTTGCAGAAGAAGAAAGAGCCACAAAGTCAATAAACATATCTAAAAGAGCACCAGTCAAACCTTAGAAACCTCCCGCTTTCTTTGTGTTGTAATTTTAAACTCCGGTCGATTTAAGAGGACTATGGTTAACTGCTCCTCAGATGCAGGGTAAATCCAGACAGCAAGCTAGACTATCTGTCCAATCTGAGTTTTCTGTTGCTCGACTAAAACAACCTTTGAACATACACATGTTCCACCCAAACAAGTTCCGTGGCTCTGTCCAGGACTTGCCAGACCCTCTTTTACAGCGCTGTGGAGGAAGGTCTGGCAATGCGAGACTAGTCAAACATCAATGTGGGTGTGCACGGCACAGCATATCACTGGGTGTGAGCTGCCCAGCTTGCGGGAACTGAACAACCAGCGGTGCCTCAGAAAGTCCCTTAGGATCCAGGACCCATAACACCCACACAACAGCCTGTTCTCCCTGCTGCCCTCATGTAGGAGGTACAGAACCCCTAAAACACCAAAACATATTTTTATTGCTTCCATTTTATTGCATTTTTATGTCTTTATATTTTCTGTTTTTCCTTTATTGCCTCTTGGATTTGTTATTTACTTATTTTATTATATTTTAATATGTTCCTTACATTTAGTACTTACTGTTTTTCTTTTCTTCATTTCACACATTTGTACTTACTTTAGTTTGTGTAAACAGTGTAACAATTAACATCTTGTTTTGTTTTAATCTCTACACCAACTGTTCCATCTCGGCCAAGGCTGATTTTTTAATATTTCAAGCAGTTTTTTTCTGCGTAAATTGAAAAATGCACATGAAAACAGTTGATGGTAGTGCACTTATTGTCTAATAGCATGCAAAGAATTAAGGTTGAAAATAAAGAGGATAATGGAAGTCAGACCAGAGACCCAGGCATTGAACACTGTTCCAGACTGGCCTCTTCTCTGCAGTGCAGTTAGTCATGTGGAGACACTGATATCTCGCCTGAGTTTCCTTAGCCTCTCTTCTCCTTCCTGAGGAAACATGGCAGACATGGGATAGATATTTTAACTATAAAGAAAGCCCTTGATGGGCAGACAATGACTTGCTACAAATAGTGTGCAAAGATTGCATCTACCCATGTGCCCTTGTTTTGTTATACAGCTAAATTCCAGCAAGTACAATAATAACTTAAATCCCCTGGCCACTTAACATGAGGGTTTGTAAGATAATCTCATGTCAGACTGCAAGACAAAACTTTATAGCAATGTGACAGAGGGAAATCATGTGAGGTAGTGGGACGTGCTATGGACTGGCCTCTGGCCTGCTTGGGTCTTAATTCATGAAAAGCCCTGCTGAGCTCTTCCCTTCCACAAGTGGCTGTGGGTGCCCGCCGAGTGTACAAGAGCAACAATGATTAATGTGGTTATGAAACCAGTCGGCCGAATTTTAAGTGTTACACTAGATCATCTAGTGAGGGAGCTCCACCATGTGCACTGAAGCGACACGAAACCGGGAGCTGTGAGAAGTGCATCGGAAACAAATGTCTCATCAAAGTTTGATGCATCTCCCGCTTAACCAAAAAGAAACTCCTCTGTAGTCTGACACGGCTATGAAAATCCTTATTGCACCTTATAAAATATTTGCTCTCCATCATACAATGAAGCTTTACTTCTGCCGGTTTCACATTAGAGGTTTGATTGGTATTTTTATTTTAAAGGGACAATAAGTAAGAGTTTGACACATAATATATTTGTGGGGGGTAGATAGGGTTGTGGATTACTCACTCCCAATGTCTGCTTAGGGATTACTTGAGCTGAGATATGTTGCTTTAAAACTCGATTTCCAGAGAATCTTACCCTCAACCTCACATTTACAGTACAACTGCTCAACAACGGACAGTAGCCTTTAAGATATGGAGGCTAGAATAGCAAACAAAAATGCAACAAAGCAAATTCATAAGCTGTAAAAGCAAATGCTTGATTATAGTACACTGAAACCAGAGTATCACTTCTTCTGGCTGAACTGGATTTACATTCTAATGGGCTGGAAATCCCACTTAGTGGCCACATGAGACTGATGCTAATATAGTGTTAGACTGCTTATATAGTTGCTTTTTACTACACATTTTCGCACACATGATGATGTGACCTCCCTGTCTGGACAGAGCTCTCCCTGCAGGAGCCTGGAGGGTGGTGTCAGGTGGTCAGGGAGATTCAGTTCACCTGGTCCTGACTGATTAGTCCAAATATATGTAAGCTTTTGGCAGTCAGCCAATCTTCTTCTTTTCTCTAGCTTTCACACCCTTTTAGTTTGTAGTAGTAAATTTCTCTTTAAGTAAAATAAACCTGTTTTAATTCTTTCTTTCTTTTTATACTTTTTTGGGCATTTTAGCCTTTAATACAGGGGTCTTCAACGTTTTTTTAAGCCAAGGACCCCTTAACTGAAAGAGAGATGGAGCAGGGATGCCCTACTACATTTATTATATAAAATGAAGTTGCATAATAAACTGGGCCTACAATAACGTGTAGGGCAGCCTAAAGCCTTTATACCTGCCTTTTTTGCATAGAATACTAAGCTATTAAAATAGCCTAATAATTGTTGGCATGGTTTTATAAATCATGTTTTAATGTTAAACATACATGTGGGACAGTGAATCTTTAGGATTATCTGTATCTGTGGATGGCCTTAGTGACCATCTAGACCAGTAAGCAGTGGGGATTTATATTTGCTAATTGTATGTTGTATTCATGTTAAGACTTTTACATTTTTGTAAACAGGACAGCTGTAGACAGGAGAGGGGGGAGAGAGAGGGCAAAGACATGCAGCAAATGGCCGTAGGTCGGACTCGGTTCGAGTCCCGGAGCCGCTGCGTCGAGGACTGAGCCTCTGTATATGGGCGGCTGCTCTACCAGGTGAGCTACCCAGGCGCCCACCTGTTTTAATTCTTGTGTGATATCCCCATCCATTGTCCAAGCTTCAGCCGGGTGGTGACAATGGCTGTGTTGTTTGGAGCACTAGTTGTGCATGTCCTCAAAACTTAATGCTACATGTGGCCAGGTTAGCTCAGTTGGTAGAGCATGTGGAAATATACAGAGGTTTACTCCTCGACGCAGCGGCCGTGAATTCGACTCCGACCTGCGGCCCTTTGCTGCATGTCATTCCCCCTCTCTTTCCCCTTTAATGTCTTCATCTGTCCTGTGGAAATAAAGGCCTAACATGCCCAAAAATATTCTTTAAAAAACAAAAATGAATGTTACATGTCCATGCAATGTAAATAAGCTTATGAATGGAAGAGACAGTGAAATTCAGCAGCTGCTTTGGACACACTAACAGAGCATGTTTGCCATTACCCGTATCTATAAAAATGATATTTAGGTGGCCGGTTAGCTCAGTTTGTAGAGCAGGCACACATCTATACTGTAGAGGTTTATTCCTCGATGCAGAAGGTCTAGGGATTGAGTCCAACCTGTAGACGGTTTCCTGCATATTCCCCCTCTCTCTCCCCTTTCATGTTTGAGCTGTCCTATCATGAAAGGCGGAAATGCCCACAAAAATAATAAATAAAAATAAAATTATTATAATTATAATAATAATAACTTAAAAAAATGATTTAGGCTTAGCTAAATCATCTATAATCAGTATTTATATAGTGACAATGTATCAAATCACAGTGAAAACAATATAAAAGGGACTGCTCGTAGCGATGAACCTACAGAGAATTATCACCTGAATCTGCAGCTTCCCTCGGCTTTATGGAGCTTTATAATAAGTTTCAGCTCATTGTTCAGCTGTCGGTCAGAAACTTGACTGTTTTGGTTGACTCCCACCGCTCTCATAGTGTCGTTTTTGGCTGCAGCAGTTTCAAGCGACAAACCTTTAAATTACCCACTGTAGACTACGTGCTCAGCAGCAAACAGCAGACAGACCGTCAGAGACTAGCTGGTGAACATAGTGGAGCAGCTAAAGAGCCAGATATTTGTACTGTTGCTCCGTAACTGCTGGTTGTGTAAATAAGCAGCATAAGTAATATGTTGTTGTGTTCACAACCTGTTGTCACTGCCTCAAGTGGTTATTGCATGTTTAACACTGTAACAATTTGGGGTGGAGAAAAAAATCTATACAGCATAGTATCGTGATATTTTCCGTGGCAATACTGTATCGATCGACAGGTGCCAAGTATCGATCTTTTATTATATATGTGTTGGTCAGTTTGTCTGCCTGACAATCCCATTTTGCAGCAATAAAATTGAATTGAGATGAACAAACAGAGAAATTTATCTTTTTGGATAAAACAGATGTTGACAAAGTTTCCTTTTGGGGACATAATTTGAAATTGGGAAAAATTTGAAGTTGGAAAAAAGGTAATAAATTGCAATGTATCGCAGATTATTGCAATATGTTTAAAATTGCAATAATATCATATTGTGACATATATCGTATCGTGATGGTATCATATAGGGAGGTCACTGGTGATTCCCACCTCTAGAAATAACTTTCTCAAGTATCGCCATGTTTATTATGTATGCATTGCACAAAATCTGAAGTTTACAAAACATAAAAGATATTCCAGTGTCTGCCAGGTATTTTGTCCCATGGACATACATGTACTGAAAATAATTCAGTCTGGGCTGGGATTGCCTCCACACAGCTCTCTCCTCCTAAATGACAAGCAAACATAGAGCAGGCTGAGGTTAAGGGGCAGTGCTCATTGCCGGCGTTATCAGCGGGTAACCTCTTTATGTACACCGATCTCCCGCAGAAGCCCAGCCCAGGCAGTGCACAGTTCAGAGAGAAGGGAGAGTTTTCATTTCTTTTTGTTTAATATCCTTCTTTTCTGTGATGGCCCTGCCCCAGTATCAACCACAGCTACAGCAGATAACTTCTAAAATAAAATGAAAATACAATTAGACCTATATAAAGGAATCTCCTGCTACCTTTTATGGTGGATAAAATAACATAGGCTTTTCAAGTGTTCAGCAGAAATCTGTGACGTCTACGTGCCGTAAATCATTTTGTGACTTTGCGGGAAAATCGGACCTGGGCAAAGGCTTTACTAAAAACTATATAAAAATAGAGTTATTTTTGCTGTTAGTCTCGTTTGCTGTTACAGGTCATTTATGATCATCAGATGAAAAATTATACAGTTTCAGAAACATTTAAAAGTTACATATAGTCACTATCTGAAAAAGCATATTTTAGTTCCATAAAACCAGAATGAGTTTTAATTAAGTAGGCTACTGACTTTTAGCTTTAATTTCAGGGTGTTTACACCAACATCTGATGAACAGTGTAGAAGTTTTAGTTCTAAACTGTTCACTCATCATTGATGTACACGCCCCTAATGCTGAAGGTCAGTGCTTCTTAACATCGTAGTCATTGTTTCTCTTCCAATCCAATGTGCTGAGCCAAAACAATGAAAAACATACTGGATCACTGTCATAAAACTTACAGATTGCACTGTAGATATTGAACTTTGGAGTTGACTTTCATATTAGTCGAGGTTCAGTGGGGTTTCTTATTAAACTGAGATTCAATTAATGGAAATGTTAACGCTTATCCCTGCTTATTTCTTTTGTCTGCTGCTGATTGAACGTCTGAATGCAACAAAACTAGCGCTGCTGAGGATTTTGCTATATACTTTTATATTCCCAATTATATTGATGTGGCTCCTCTACTTCTCCATCTTTCTGTCTTCCTTCCATCCCAGAGGCGTTAGGTTGGCGAATGCAATTATTTGTTCAAAAAACAAAGGATCAGCAAAAAGGATTATTTTCTGGATTAAGCAATCTTTTAGTTAGCTGTGGGGTGAATATCACAGCATGTCCTATAAGAAAACAATTGATTTTGTAAGTGAAGCTTAGATGTTTGTTTTCTTGCTTCTTGTTCATGACAGTTGTATATTTTTGTGAATACATTGTGCTGTGCAGGTTTATTCCCTGTATAGAAGAGCAGTAATACACTGGTAGACACATGCACTCCGAACCTCTTTGCTTGTTATCCAATGCCAAGTAATCTGTTTGAATAAAGTCTCTCGTTGCTGTACATATTGAATTCATGTGGGCATGTATTGACAGTGACATATGAGACCTGGTGGTTGTTGTGGGTTTTTTTTTTTTTTTTGTGGAGAGCCAGAGCCGGAGCGGGGATAGATGGGAGGTGAGCCACATTACTGAGTCTGTAGCTACCACTCCCTGCCTCTGTGTTTCTGCGCTCCGTTCCTGGCAAATACACCGGGGGGGGATGTTGGAGGATCTGCCTTCAAAGGATGTTTTTTTGAGCATGTACCTGCTCCCCAGTACATCAAAGCGAGTCTATCAATTATAATTTAAGCAACACATTCAGTATTAATATGCGTTAACTTGTGCAGATCCCTTCACCACCAAACAAATGGTTAACCGTGAGATTTGTGTTCAGCTGCATGCGATGTCATGTTAAAGAAATCTGGGCGTAGAACATGAGCCTCTCACATCCATTAGCTTGTCAAATTGTTTTTGACTGGTTTTGATTTTGCTTTTATCCTTGTCTGTCGCTCTGTAAGAGTGAGGCGAGGCTGTTATCGTGCAGGGGAAATGGAAATCAGGTCTTAGCCCATAGTACAATTGCATGGGAGGCTCTTTGAGTGGGGCATAACAAAGAATACGCTTTATCAATTCACAGTAAGTGGGTTTCAAGGACAAGTCCAATAATACTTCAGCGGCACTTTAAGAATGCAATGACTGAATTAATGTGGAGAGATTATTTGGGTTTAACATCAAAAGGACTTCAATCACAACACCATTTTAGTTCATATGATGTTTGATTAAACTGCACAGTAAGTTTTAGGCCTACTTACGTAAATATAAGGAGTTGTACTGAGTATTTATTTTTGGGAAATAATTTTGAGAGATGAATAGTATAGTTTCTATTTTTATTCTTTTCTCATTTTAGTTAATGTACCACCTATAATTTATTTCTGTTACTGTCTATACTGTATTTATTTATTTCCTTGTACTGCTGCAACAACTGAATTGGGATCAATAAAGGTGTGTTTTAACTTATGTTATATTTCTTAATGCTGTTATTGTTTACCTTAATCTAAAAGATGGAAGTACTGTAGTATTATTGGAAGTTGTAAAACAGATAATTGCATCACTGCATGCTGCTAAACCATCCTCCTGATTATAATGCATAACATATATATGTTGCACTCAATGTAAAAGTCTTATCCAGGAGACGTGCCTCATATGTTTAATCTCACTATCTGCAGACTTGGGGACACCAGGGGCGGCATGGTGCAATAACAAATATCCTAATGTGTAAAATATGTGTTTATTCTCTGAATCCAGCCTCTTCCCCTCACCACTAACCCACTTCCTGAAATAGATCTGCTCCATTCACTCTCTGAAGTGTTCCAAAGAGAAAAAGAGCTTCTGGCTGCCCATGTCCTACATAATGTAATTATGTAAACCAAACCAAGAACCCGCACACAACACAACCTAACACGCAATCAATGACAGATAATCATTGAGAGAGCTATAAAGGCACAGAAATGTATTGAAGCGTACCGCAGTTCTGGTCGAATATGGTGCGGCTGTTCTTATCCTGAGGATAAAATATTCTCTGGAATATTTAGAAATATGTTTTTATGGATGAAAGGAGTCAAGACTTCTGTAAGTACCGAGAGGAGCATGCCCTCCACTGTGTCTTCTCTGACAGCAGATTGCTTTCCTGGGAAAGACAAAGTGACAATGGCTATTTTCTGAACGTTCAACAAAACCATTTTGTGCCTCAATCTCAATCTCCTCCATTCTGCAGTAGGCAATGGGCCACTACCATAATATTTTCACTCATGCACACACGCACTCACATGTACTGTATCCCACTAATGTTCGGTAAATTGCAGGCCAAGCAGGACAGTTGTCACATGTTTCATAGAATACTCTATTTTGAATGAAGGTCTAAATATGGAAAGAGGACATAGCTTAGGTATAAAGAGAGAAAACATAGTAGGGGTTTAGGGCGGCAGAACAGCTTTGAATGTCTTGTGTATATTACAGCATGTCTGTAACACTCATTGGTCCAGCCATTAAAAAGAACAGGCTCCCATCTTTTAGATGCTTCCATTGATTATATTGACTTCGCTCGGGGAACACTGCCATTACAGCGTGATTCAATCTGCAAGTGACAACAGCACTCATTTGCTTTCTCTCTTTTTTTATTTCTATTTTTTTTAAGTAGTGCTCATTGGGTTACACACACACACACACACACACGCACACAAATCTGCACACAGCCTATTGGTGCCATTAAAGCCAGGGGCATTTTCTTCAGCTAAGCCTGTCAGCTCAATGAAGACACACATAAAGTGAAGTGAAAGCATTTTCTCACTATTGAACCCTCTTTTCGACACATTACATGTTCACATAACAGATCATGTCAGAGCATCGCCTCCTTTATAGACCATATAACTCTTTTTTGGTATTTCTTTTTCACAAGATGTTGACGCTTTTTTACAGGTGTGTCTGAGTGAGAAAGGGATCTATATGATAATATATTTACTGTAAACTGCTCGCTTTGTACAAAACATTTCCAAGCCCAGACTGGTGTATAGAACCACTATCAAGGCTGCACCGAGTTTAGTTACTTAGTACTTTAGTTTAGGAGCATTCATCACAGTATCTGTAATGTCCGCTCAACGCTGTTTCCAAGAAACTTGACTGAATTGCTGGGACAAAGAAATCTCTCTACTTTTCTTACAGTAGGTTGGGTCCTCTCGTTAGTGTCATGTTGTCAATTTCAAATCTTTTCTTTCATTTAGAGGATATTGCAGCCTCTATGTAGCCTGGCTCCGCCCTCCTACGTACTTCCGCTCAATTTTCATTTTCCTTCAGTACACCGTCTGGGTTTGCGGTATATTCTTGGGTTTTCTCCGGTCAAATCTTTACCTGTCCAATCAGCGAACAGAGGGAGTGGCTGTAAATAATGACGTTGAGGTCGTGCGCTAGTTTGAGTTGTAGTTCTGTAATGGCGGCGGAGAAAGATGCGAGCGAAGCCATTCGGACCGTTGTGGCAACGCTGCCGAATATCCAGAAGTTAAAGCCTGAGCAAGAACAATCTTTGCTGAGTTTTGTTGGTGGCCATGATGTTGTGGCCCTCCTCACCACGGCCACGGGGGTCGGGAAAAGTTTGATTTTCCAGCTCGCTCCGTTAGTGGTGAAGGAGTTGGCTAAGGTGAACGCTAGCGATGCTAAGCCGACGTCACGACCAAACGTTAGCGATTGGTTATGGCAGATCCAGAGTGGCTCTCGCAGATCCAATAGTTTTCAACTTCAACAGAGTACCCGCCTTCAAGGAAGTTAACACTTGTCAATGGAGAGTGGCCAGACTCTCTGTACAAATGAAATGTACCAGAGTCTGGTAGGGCCAGGCTAGCCTCTATGTGTAGAAGCTGAAATGTTTGGACTTCTAATGGTTGTGTCGGAAAAAAAAGACACTGTAACAGGACTGTACATTTTACAACCTAAATTTCTCGATTCAAAATCAATACAGTAAGTAGTAAAGGGGGCACTATTTTCAAGTTCTTACTCTAGTGCCAAACCATTCACTCATGTTTTTAGTCCACTGAATGCAAATGTGAAATATAACTTGCAGTTAAATGCCCACAAAGAGGATTCCACCTATTCTGGCAGATAAGACCTCCTGTCAGATGTAATTGAGTGTTTGATGGACGTCTGTCTGACTCTCCTGTTAGCTCTGTTGCACTTGTTAGGGTGGGACACCTTTATCATTCTAATTAGTTCAAGGATGTTTCGTAAACTCCAGCATTGTTTTTCCCCACTTCAACCAGATACAGATGTCTAATCAGCCAGAGTAACTGAAAACACCTGTGGGGTGTGCAGGGCCTTAGTTAGTGTTATTTATTTATTTATTTTTTTTTTTTTTATCTCAGCAGAGTATTCATAAAGTACTTCAAGTCAATAAATCCAAAATGCACCCAAATGTAAAAAAAAAAATAATAATAATAATAATTAACTAGTGTTTGCATGCAGTACACAGTCCATCTTAAGGTTCATCCCATACAGCTAGAGGGATCAGCCTGATCTCACAGAAATACTTGAAATGACCACAATCTCTTAACATAGCATTACGTGGTGGTGGCATGTTCAGTAACAGTGTAATTACGTGCCGGCACCATGGAAACAATGCCAATGGAAATGTAATTAGGATGCTTTGTTGTGGTTGACACACATATTCCATGGTTTAACACAACCCTGTCTCAAAATCAGTTGAGGTAGTATAAGAAGCAACAAATTCTGATGTGGAGATGGGGGTGGATGGATGGATCAAACAAACACTAAACTTTTACCCAGGAGCCCTCTGTTTGTGTCCCATGTGAAACCAAAAGTCAACGCTGATTTGGTTTTTACTTACTTTAACTTTCTCAGCTTATGTAAGCTATGTAACTTACTTTTTTAAACCCAAACCATGATCTTATCATAAACCTAAACTAGTAGTCTTGTTGCCTAAACCTACAGTAAATTATTTCCGAGGTGACGGCTTGTAATTTTAAACACATTACATGCCACCAACACGTATTGCCGTGGTAAGAGGTTGTGGTCTTTTCACCTATATCTGTGAGATCAGTTTGGAAGAGATTGTTGTTGTTGTTACTTTAATTTAGAATACTGTAAGTGTTTACAAAAAAGGGCAGAATAATAGTAGTGTGAGTAAACTAGGTTGGAGTACATTCTTCAATTCCATTATTTAAATTATTGTTCAAATTAGAACCACTTCTTAATTTTATGCACCTTACATTTGGCATCACAATGAATTTTACATGAATGTCTTTCAACAACATAAACGTCGACATTGAGCTGCATTGGTTAAATTAGTGCAAACGAGAATGGAGTAGCCAGTCCCCTTGTGGAGAACAGAATTAGGACATCTGCATATTGCTGGGATATCACAAGGCATAGGGCTCAAACGACACTTGAGCTAAATTCAAAAATGTGTTTGTTCATCGAGTGCTCTCAACTGTCCTAATTATGTCGTCCAGTCAGACAGTCGACTGTATTTCCTCGTTAGAATTGGTGTCCCAATGTGGCCTCGGCCTCTATGACCAGAGGCCATGTTGTAGATTGGAAGTGGGTAAAGTGGCAGCTCTCCCCGCTCCGAGGATCTGGGGGGATGGCAAAAGAAGCGGCCAATTAATATTTCAACAATACATCCTCTGTGGCCTGAGATTGACTGACTAAACTGCTAACTGTCAGTGCAGCTATCTTCAAAACTGCCATGTGGGTAGGAATTCAGAATGTTTAGAAAGCGATTTCATATTCATTGCTCAATTTTGCATTCTGCATAGAATTGGTTACAGAAGCAATTAACACTGGAGAAAAATGAAATCAATATAAATAAGGCTGAGAGACAACAAATCAAAGTTATCAGACCCCTGAGAAGCGAATGGTCTTCTCCAACTTTGGTTTGTCTTTGGATCAGGAATTAACCGGAAGTTAAACTGAGCAAACTTATTCGGAATGGGACTGCAGGGCCAGGGATCGAACCACCGACCTTCCGACCGCCTGAGCCACAGCCGCCACGTGTGTATGGACTCTGGGGTTGTATATGAAGTTGCAAGATGGTTCTTGTTCCTGTTTCTGTAGACCATGAGATCTGATGTTCGTTGGAGCAATTTGCACCTGAGTGTAATGAGATTGGGATTAAGTCACAGTCCTGTCAAATAGGTATTTTACTGTAGTCAGATGTTTGGCTAACAGCTTCCTTAAACCTAATACTACAACTCTTCTATTGCTTTGAAAGGAGGTCCCATTATCTTCCAAAATAAAAGGATGAAACGACTTCTCTCTGCAGGACATCTCAACTCCTCAGGATAGAATCAGGAGTTCCTTGAGGAGCAGTGCTGTTCCTCATTAAGAGAAGTAGCTAGCTTAGGCGGCTTTAAGTGCCACTTACTGAGAGGAGACCATATGGCAGACCAAGGATATGTTGGTCTGCACTGGTCCAGGGAGGAATGATAACATTATATCTAAAGTAGTTCAAATATTTGAAAGTTACATTGTGATTTGCCATTAATTAGGCCTTAAGGGAACCTCTGTATCACCCTGTTGTCTCCATCTCATGTGAAAAGACATGCCATGTAACATCCTTGATCCACAACAAGTGAAGTAAAGCTCATTATTTTGTCCTCCATGGTGTAACAGTACATTAGGCGGTGTGAGCTGGATCCGTGGCTGCCCGTCAGAAAGTTGTGAAGTTCATTTGAAGTTTGCCTTTGTTTTCACTTTTCCTCTCTTGTTGGAATGGCATGTTGACAGGTTTATTTGTAGGATTGGAGTCTGATGAGGCACACCTTGGTGTGTTTGGACTTCCTGATTAGTTGACACAAAATAGGGAAATTGTGGCATGTGGTGAAAAACGCTCCACGCTGTCATGGGAAATGCACCTGCTCAGGTCGAGTGAATTTCTCTTTCTCTCTCTCTTTCTCTCTCTCTCTCTCTCTCTCTCTCTCTCTCTCTCTATATATATATATATATATATATATATATATATATATATATATATATATATATATATATATATATATACATATCAACTTCTGCTGCCTTCATGCTCTGTAGGAAATATCAATACCATTACCACACTAAACATAATAAAGTGGTAAATATGTAAAAATATGTCAAGCAATCATCTTCCATGATTCTTTTCTAGACACCCAATTAACATGCTATTTTTTTTACGTAATAATAAAATTTTTTAAATATTATATAATGTAATTTATTTGACATTACACAGTTAGCTTAGATTTGGGAAGACTTAGGCCTTGATCTCTGTTCATGCTCAGTTTTTGTTATATTTGTCACATTTCTAAATCAATCAATTTTGCTTGAACCTTGAGCAGTCTTCTGTGCCATTATTTCTTAGTAATTCTAAAACAGCAAAAAAGCTGCCATCACACAAGGCTGGATTGAGAGCTGCCCCCAGACCCGCTGGGGCCCCAAAGTAACCAAGTTCACTGTACAGCCATTAATTTGTGGCTATCATTGGCTATCTTATTAATTCATTTCAGAGTGAACATTCACTCTTGACCTTAGAAACAGTAGCTGGACAAAAAATGATTGACTCCAGGTCCACTTAATAGATTATCAAAAGCTTTTAACCAAATCACATGGCACTCCTCAGCAGATATTTTGTTCTGTTGTCATGGAGATATCTCATCACTTGTCATCACGTGACTGTGATCTTTTTTTTTATGAAAATGAAAAATGTAAGGGCATATGAACCAAAATTGAGTTTGAAATCTAGTTTCAGTACCCATTCTTTTTCAGTTAATTCAGTTGATTGTGCCTGTATTGTGCAATGTGCAAAGTGGTCTGCTTAATGAGAACTGTGGCTAGCCCCGCCCCACCCACCCACCACTTCATTTTCTATTCACTTACTCTACTGTGTTGTATATTATTATTTTGGTGGATTTTATTGTGGTCTGATGTGTGCATGTTAGCCTAAAGGTAGGCTACTTAAAGGTAATAGGATGCATACATACACACTCACAACAAACAGCTTAGTTTTGCCCCGTGGCCCCCTGGTGGTTTAATACCACCTGTCACCACAAAACAATAAAAGTAGGTATACTTTGGGGATTTTTTTGTACTTCCAAAGAAAACACCCTTGAATGTGCAACAAGTGTGCATCCATGATTTTCACTATCCACATCTATGGCAGGGTGTGACACATGAGTCTGCACATTGATCTCAGCTTTGGAGAGCAGCAATAACGCAAATGTATTCGAGCACCATCCTTTAACTACTACTACGTATTACTCAGTCCAACCAAACAATATGTTATTCCACTTTATCCTTGGAAGCATGATCTTATAAGCATGGTTTGAAAGATTTAGTGGGGAATTATATCACATGTAAGCATTTTGCATTGCTAAATGAATTGATCTAATCAAATATGTACATGTAGGAGTCTTTAGCACCTGGAGGCAGCATCACTCTTTTCCGTGCGAGTATATATTTTTCAGTCGAGGGCTTGTGAGGGTTTTTTTGTATACAGTATATCCATGTGCAGTGGAGTTTCATGCTCTGAGTTTCCACGCTCTCTTCCTCTCTCTCTATCTATGTAGGGCAGCCCGTGGATCAGCTGACATCCCCATCCTCCCACATGCCCACACAATCTTGTTAAAGCATGCAGTTAATCTGAAGAGGAAAAGGACTCTCTTCATAAGCAAGCAGCTCTTTCATCACCCTTTTGTATTGCCCACATCACGTTGTCAAGCGAATATTGGATTCTCCCAAAACTTAGGTGCTTAGAAGTAGCTGCGCCCTTGTCTCAAATGTGTGATCTCATTTGCCTGGGAGTGACTTTGTAAATTGGGCATTTTCTTACACTCTAGGTGCATACATAGCATCACTTTACTGGAAGAATCAACATCTCAATGGGGACTCTCCATTAATGTTTCTCTTCTTTCTTTTAAAAGTTGGCTCCACCATCAATAATTTAGACCAAAGTGCCGCCACAAAGATATAACAGAGGAAATAAAGTAGTGCTCTTCAGCAAATCCTCTGGAGGAAGCCTACAGTATGCCTACAGTGCATTTTCATAATCAAGCACATAAAACAGAGGGAGGAAAGCACACAAATGGTCTCTTTCTCTACTTTCTGGCTCTTTGTGTTTCTGCCTTCTTTTCATTGAGAGCTTATTGGAAACAAAGAGTCCCCCCTTGTTCAGCTCCCCGGCTGCTATTGTCATATCGCAGTCCAGGTGAAGTGCAGCAATTTGATGGACACAGATACAAGACAGCCCGAGAAAGGCCTCTGATTGAATTGCCACTCGCTGCCATAGCTGCTCTTCATTCCCAGCCTGTCCAACACGGTGTTACAGACACAGAGTGAGAGGGTCATCCATAAATGCAGCAGGGCTGCATCCCAGCCCTCGTTTGACAGGAGAGGTATTGTCTGGATCGAGGTGATGTGGGGATTGTGCTGCTGAGGTTTCCAGCCACTGTGAAGTGGCTGCAACCCTGAGACCCTGAGCTTCAGCTCAAACATTTCGCTGTCCTTGTGGGCTCTCAAAGAGTCTCTCGCTTCTATGGGCTGTGGAGGAATATCTCAAAAGCACCTTCCATCTCTCAAAAGAGAGAAATTGAGAGCAAAAAATGTTGAACTTGAACACCTCCCACATAATCACGAGTGTGCTTTTTCAGACATAATAAAAATGCACTGAGCTCTCAAACAGGCTTCCATGGGCTGATTGTGCTCGAGAGGAAAATAAACCATGAAAAATGAAGCAAACCTCTTCACTCTCCTCCTACTTGTTCTACTGTTTGAGGTGTCTCTAGATTGTCTGCATTAGACTATTCATTACGCTGCATGAAGGTGACTAAATCTTTTAAATTCATTTATCACATGCCTTACTTCTTACTCAATGTATCACAAGGTCTTACACAGAGACTCATAGAGAAGAATTTCATGACTAAATCAAAAAAATGATGAAATTCAACACTGCAACTGTGCTACTGTGTTGCTGTCTCACAGTTTTTTTTCCATGTAACTGGCATGTATGTTCCAGTCAAGTAAACATGGTATATTTGTGTGGTGCTTTGGTTGACTTGGCAACACTGCCATCTCATGGTGATCAGGGTAAAAAAAAACAGCCCTTTGCTTTTCTGAAGCATCTTCATTAAAAAAGTTTATTAATTAAGCAAGACATGTTATCACCATCTTACCCTGCCATTTTTATTCAATCCATATATTGTCTCCTGTCATAGCCATCATCATTACCATAATTTTATTAAAAATGCATATGCACAACATAATGAAATCATATCACCACAAGCTGTTGCTGATTGAATCAAATGTGTTTTACTGGAAAGCACAACGCTATGCTAAAGTGGTTTCAACTATCTTGTTAATTCTCTCATATATCAAAAAGAGATTGGCAGTTTGCGGTAAACTTGTTGAACTGGCTTTCCTCAGCAGAGAATCCTCCTCTGACTGAAACACCACTTTTTTTGGAAAGGTTTTATCAAAGGGGGTTGCATAAATTCATCTCTTTTCAGTGGGGACTTATTCGCTTCTCTTGTGGTCTATTACTAGTCACTGAACCTCCAGAGAGCCGACACTGTCCCTGAACAAGGTTGAGATGCAAGAGATGGCAGATGGGTTCGACTTCTCTCTTGGTGTGCGAAAGCCAATCCTTGCCCCCCCCGAAGTCCAAAGTTATGCCTCATGGCATTTTGAGCTT
This sequence comes from Sander lucioperca, assembly GCF_008315115.2. Taxonomy (NCBI): domain Eukaryota; kingdom Metazoa; phylum Chordata; class Actinopteri; order Perciformes; family Percidae; genus Sander; species Sander lucioperca. The sequence goes on from NC_050184.1 coordinate 11,587,480, forward strand.
TTTTTTTTTTTTTATACCTGGACACTTCTTTGATCTTTCTCCCTCTCAGTGCCTCTCTCTGTTTCTGTATGACCGCTTTGCTCCTCTCCACCTGCCTCCTCCTCCTCTTCTTTTCCACCCCTCTGGGTCCGACACTGGAGCACCAAAGCATCACACCTCTCCAACCCCGATTCCCCAACCGGCTGCTCGCACTGCACCACAAAGATTCTGTAAAGCTCCAACAGGACGATAAGGATGTTCTTGCAGGTGAAGAAGATCATCAGCTGGTTGAGGACCTGCTCTTGGACCATGAGGTAGAGGCGGTAAAGCAGAAACGGACCATCTTGGAGTCCCACCGTGAGCAGCAAGCTCCACACTTCACTGGAGCAGCAGGAGGCAAACGATGAAGGAGCATCGGGGCCGCAGGAGAGACCAGCCACACTTCTCTGTGGAGGCTCACCCTTTGGGAGTTGTGTCTGGGTCAGCACCAGAGGAAACTGCATTAGCGCCCAAGAGAAGAGGCCCAGGCCCATGATGACAACCGCTTGGTTGGTTTTGACCTCGGGTTCCTTAAAGGTGTCGAAGATGTCCAGGATGTCGGCGCCCAGTCCCACGTAGACCATGAGGAGCTGGGAGAGCTGGTCGCGAGACATGTCCCCCTTGGGCATCAGCCAGCGACCCAGAACCAGCACTATGAGCATGGTCTGCTCCAGGCCAGCCACCCAGTTCTCTGGGTCAAGCTCCACGATGCCCTGAGTGAAGGAAACAACACCGTCTGGTCACATCAAAAGCATTTTTTCACAGTTTGTGTAACAAAACAGAGAATGTTCTTTGGATTCACTCATTGGCTTTTCCTGATATTGATTTAATCAATTATTTGGACCATGAAGATATTATAATGGTATATCTTAATATGTGAAAAAGTTAAATGTGTAATCAATGAAACACATTGACAATCACCCATTCAACAAGGCCTCTCTATCTTGTAGTTGACTTGTGAGTCAACTACTGATTGTGTTAGGGTTCATTGAGTTTATCCTGACAGTACCTCTTGACATTTCACAATGTTCCTGAAAACATTACGTCTTGCTGCCACCCAGCCTCGAGCACAGCAAGGGGGGGGGGGGACTGCAATGAAAGAAACTGCACTAAAGCCACGCCAGAAAGGAAGAGATCTAAGTTGTTTTTTTGAGACTTCATCTCAATGTGTATATTACGCGTGTCCTGCTACTAATAGTTTATCCATCCCCTTGCTAGATTTAAAATCTTATCTGATATCAGGTGTTGCTTTAATGTGGCTGTGTGGAGGGTGAGGTGGGGAGGGCAGTTTTGTGGTGGGACACCTACCGCTGTGATCGGGATGCGAGCCAGCAATTGAAGCTCAGGGCCTGAGGAATTGTTGACAGGCAGCTTGGACTGCAGCAGGCTCAGCTCCAGGAACCAAATGGACGGGATGACAGTACTGAGGTAGAGGAAAACCATGGGGGAGAACCTAAAAGAGGACCACCAAAAGAGAGGGATGGTGGTGGGGGAAAGGTGGGGGTAGATTATTTTTAGTGACATGATTTTTTTTTGTTGTTAAAAAAGAGAGAGTCCCCTTTTTTTCCCGAAAGAAGCATCACATTTCAGACAGGCACTTATTCTCATCATACATGCAAATCCCTCTTGACAGGGCAAAGCCTTTTCCATGAGCAGAGACTTCAAAGTAAGACTCAGTGAAAAAGAGAGAGGCCTGAAGAAAGCTTGCAACTGAGGATGTTCACTGCGTATGTGCCAGAGAGCTTCAGCTTTTGAATGAGACGCAGCTTGATGTTGAATGAGGTATGACACTAAATGCTCATATCCTTTGGAGACTCCTGCATTAAAAGTTGGTGTCAGTTTATGTTTACTCAAGCCAAATATATATTTTTTAAATCTAGCTGGTCAGACATGACTTGACACTTTCTCCACGACTGGACTCCAAAGACTGTGACAGAGACATGATAGCAGGCTCAGAACATCAGCTCAGAGAAAGACAGAGCAATAACACAGCAGAGGAATAGATTTGTTTTTGATAGTCAGTGAGGGAGATAAAGAGCTGCAGAGGATAACAGAGAATTTAGTGGCAGAGAATATCATGGGCCATACAACTACTCCCCACAAAATACAAGTTTAAAAAAGTCTGGTTACAACACCTCAATCCTTGTCACACCTTTAAAAAAAGAGCAAAAGCAGGTGGTTTGTAAGTGCAAATGTAGCCCACAAACATTTGTGTTCATCATAGCTGAAGCAGTTAAATTGATGAGTTAATTTCTGTTGTTTAACGATTAAAAGTGCACACTCACAATTTAACACATCGAGATAAGTTTCTTCTTCACTACTCAGCCTGTGAAAACAGTTGTATAATGTTGTCTGTTTTATAAAGATGGACAAATTGACCCCCTGATGATGTCATCAGGGCAGGGATGGTCTAACAAAGAGAACCAATTGAGTTGCATTATTGGAAATGTAGAATCCAGCGTTTTTGGAACATGAACCATACTAGGGACTAAAAGTCAAGATATCTCGGCCTTTACCGTTTTTTAAAATTTGTCTCTTCCTCTGACTTTTCTTATAGTGCCACCAAGAGGTAAATCTTTTAATTTGTCCAATACCTGTAAAACTAGTGACATCTCGTCAGCCTCAGCTGTGGTTGTTTCGTGCTAATTAGCAAATGGTGGCATGCTAACATTCAATACTAGGACGGCTAACATTGTACCTGCTAAATATGATGTTAGCATTTAGCTTAAAGCACCACTTCGCCTAAATACGGCCTCACAGTACCACTAGCATGGGTGCAGACAATGCGATTTGGAATAAATTTCCAACATTTGCCCCAATTGTAAACCATATCCTGATATTAACACTGTGTTTTGCAAACTGTGTTTTTGATGTGTGACCTAAATGTTACCATTTCCACTCTGCGTTTCGGGTGCACTTCAGAGTGACAGCCATTTCCACTCCCAGCAGAGCAACGCCCGTTAGCAGCAGCCAATAGAGTGGCTCCTCTTTAACGGCCACTACACGCCACACTGTCACCACCCCGTGGACTGCAAACAGGAAGCGACTCAGCAAAGCCAGCAGGACGTTCAGGAGACGACACATCTTGCACCTCAGAAACCCTGTACAGAAGATAGTTTTATTGAGGAAAAATCCTATTTGTGTGCCATATTTGCTTTTTAACAGATCATTCTTGCAAGATTGATGACAGTTGAGGCTTATTCAGCATTCTGGCACAACACAACTTTTGTTAACCATGTCTCAAAGGTTTCAACAATAAAGGCCTTTATATTGTTTTGAACCTAACATAGTTTTACTGCAACAAACTCAATCTCCAACAGAAAAGGCTTTTGCAGAGTAAAGAATTGACAAGTGCCAAAGGCCACTTCAATTTCAATAAAAAATTTTGCAATAAATTTAACAAACAAACTCATGCAGAATAGTCATGTCAGGCAGCCAAAAACTAAACCAAACATGAAAAATTTGTATATGTAACTGCCTGCATCATTACACATCATACCCCTCAGATCAGCTTTCATGATCAATAACTATTGCATGATGTCAGTGTGCAAACATTCCTCGCTGTCAATTAGTCAGCGTGGATAAAAGCTTCTGTGCTTTGGGGGAATTCAAAGCAAGCAGTGATTAGTAAGCAAGAGTTAGAGAAACTGTTCTGCTGTCAATATTAAAGGACTCCAGGAGGCTTTGCATGAGTTGGCTTAACTCTTCTGATCTCTGTGGATTATTGTGATGACTTGACGACTTGAAAGTGTACCTACTGGTTAAGATGCATGACACCTATCCCGGTTGGATTTCGGTCAGGGACTTTTGTTGGATATCCCTCTCTCGTTTCCCATGTTTCCTGTTTGTATCTACACCGTCACCATGCAACCCTGTCTCCTAAGAATAACGTTCCCATACAACTAAACTGCATATCAATTAAGTTTTGAAGGAAACATAAGCATTCATCAGATATGGAGATACATGGATTTTACTGGACAGCATTGAAATGTTAGTAAGTCATGAATTGAAGATCACAGGATTGTCACTTTCTTACAAGCCAACAGCAAAAGTTAGTAGTTCATCAGCGCATTGAAGAGTTTTACTGACACGAGCCACATTCATTTTTTTTACAACCTGGCAACTCAAAAGGTGTTGTTATTAATTGCTTATAACTGAACTATAAAGCAAACTTTTTTTCAAACTTTTTATGCATTGAACAGAAGTCATGCAATTTGTATGTTTGTAGATACATGCAGTACAAACCTATAGTATAAGCTGGACTCCTCGCTGAGATTGGTTAAGATCAGTTCCTTCAGTGTATGTCCCAAATTTCTTGGATGCTGTGCAGTAGAAAATCACACTACCATAACAGTCACACACGGTGACTGAGCCTGTATCTGTCTAATTTTGCCTTTTAAATCACAGCCGCCTCCTAGACCCACTATATGTGTAGGCATGTCAAAGGTGTGTGTGTGTGTGTGTGTGTGTGTGTTCCTGTGTATATGTGTTCAGTGACTACTGTTTACGTCTCCCCGTCCCCTCGGTGCCATTGTAGGAGATAACGTTTCCTGCCCCCTGCGCCCACATCTTCATCGCCATCCGTCATGATGTCATCTCTCCTGGCCCAGAACAAAGTTATCTCCCTGGGAGAAGCCAGCCTGCTGCGCTCCCTGCTCAGAGAGCACCCAGCCCTGCCCTGCTCCCACCCATGCTGGCTCTGCCTCTGCCCTGCTAGCCCTGATAACAGCCTCGCTCCCTGGCCTCTGCACCCACAAAAACATGGAGCAACAAGAGGGACTGGAGATGCTGATGCCTACACACACACACACACACACACTACAGGAGAGTGTGGGTATGTTACTCCTATTGCATCAGAATGAGGATGCAGCGTGGGTCGATGCTGTCCAGGAATACCAATCCACTAAACCCCTAAAGTGGAACAAAGACAGATGACTGACATTATTTTTTTTACATTATTTGATCAGAGTGTGAATTCTAAACATTGGTCAGATATCTGATGGTGTTTTTGCCCCACTACCAATGACGCCTTTAACCTGCATTACTTTTTTTTTTGGCCACTTGGGGGTAGTGGAAGCTGCAGGAGCACAAATGTATCAGTAATTTACACCTCAGTAGTTCGCCAGCTATAGTCGCTAGCTATATCTGCTGTTTGGTGCTGGCCTGGTAGTGTAAAGTGTTTTACAGCGTTAATCAGAGCTTTGTTTGCTAAAAACAGCTGTCTGCTGCAGTGAGAGTGAACCAAAATGTTGTTGGCAGTAAAACCAAAACAATGAGCTGAAAGGCACTATTGCATAAAGTTTGTCACTATAAGTGACACGTTTGATATTACAAAGTGGACAGTCTTAATCCATTATGACTATAAAATATATTGATTTTAGAGGTAGCATGATTGTATATAAAGTCAATGCCAAGATCTGAACAGACCAGTATTTGTTCAGTGTGGTGTGCATTGAGGCAAAGGCATGTCAGTGAGAGCTGAGCATGATTCAACTTGAGCAACAAAAAAAAAACACATTTCATCTTAAGGGTTTATGACTCCGATGTATGAACATATGGAGACAAGAAGAAAAGCAGAGTCAGAAAAAAACGGAACAGAAAAGCTTTTTAAGATCAGTCAGTCTGAGCTGTCATGTCAACACAACACACTCCACACACATGGTTGGTGTGTATAGCTACAGTTAATGCCTATATGTTTAGTACATTGGCTATTTGGGGAAAATAGACATGGACTGCTAAACTGATTTAATCAGACCATTGTTATATTGTGTAATATCCATTGTCCACAGAGGAGGAATCCTACTTTTGTGCTGAACCCCTGACCTTTTCTATAGTCCCATTGGCAAGTCAGGATTTAAGTCCATGTCCATGAAATGCTATTCTGATAACTAACCATGACATTTATTGTGAATATTAGTGGTCTTTTAATCCTAAGGTCCTTCATTGTCCTCAGCAAATGGATCCTCAGAATTTTGGCTGCTTTATGGTGTCCCTCTCAGAGCAAACATTAGCCCTATTATAGGTAAGGTTCTTAAAAAAGCATAACACCCATATTTTTGGTAGCTTTAATATTCTAATTACCTTTCTAACAATATTTACTTTAAGCCTAAAATATCAAATTAAGACGAGACACCTGAGAGAGAGCCAATTCTGTGGTGTTGAATCTAATAAGAAAACTAGGTCATTCTTTGACTGGGAAGCAGCGGTTCTCATCCCTAGCTTTCCTGAAATCAATTTCCAAGACAAAGGACAGGCAAGAGTCTGAAATTATTCATAGAGCACAACTCTTGATCTCTGTCAATTGGACATACAAGTCAATTATTCATAATCCCTCAAATTAGAGCCTTGTTTTAAGCCTTCTTGGTGAAATACTGTAATGCTGCAGCTACTATTTTTGCATTGACAAATTTGCCTCTGCCAGAGGGATTTCAGCATTTCTTTTCTTTCAATCACACCCAACAACCATTTGGATTTTAGGTTCAAGTGACCATTTGGAGCCAGAAGAGTGATACACACAGGTAGTGGAGGAAGTTCTTTATTGGTGAGGAAACAGGCAGAACTGGCAGAAGGAGATAGGACACGGCAGACGAACGAAAAATGAATTGAAAAAAAAAATGGGTGTAGGACTAAAGGAGGGAGAGGAAGAGAGGGGGTGGCGATGGCACGGGAAGAGGGCGAGTGAGATATGCAGCCATGCAGAATAGTAGTACACCTCATCTTGTTATCCTCTAGTTTGGGCGGTGCTTTTGCTTTTCGAGATAACAGGCGGTTCACTCCAGATTGTTGCTTTGAGATGGTTCAGCTATGCTTATTTGTGTTTGCAAGATGTGAGCTTGTGGTCAGTACAGCAGGTGTTCAAGCAGAATATTTTGTTGTAGTGTCCTGTGTTGAGTTCATATAACAGGATGATGTGGAAATCTGGATTGTTGGCTAAACTGTATTCACTGTATATGGGACTCTCCAACAGGCAACACAGTCCTTTGCCTTTATACAGCACATTTCTGTATTTGTATTTAAATATATGAAGTCCTCTTAACACTTTTTAAACTGATAACTACTTCCATTAATTACCATATTTCCATATTCATAGGCCATAACACTTCATTTCTTCTGAAGTTTTTTTTTTTTTTACTGAGGCCTGTAGTATATTTCAGCTGCACCAGTCTGCCAGCATTGAAGTGGCACAACTCCAGCAGTTTCTTATATACAGCCCTGGATGGCAGCCATTCGCACAGACCTGCTGCCTCCTCTTCACATGGTGTACGCCACCCAGTAGATCACGTTCACCACAGCGAAAGTGAAAGGGAACACGGCCCTGGCGTAGATGTCGATGGTGTCGGCATCAATGGGCTTGCAGACGCACTTGGAACAGCACTTCTTCTCCTCCGTGCTCTCCTCCGTCTGCCTGGACCTTCTCCTCCTCGGCTCGGCCTCCTCGCTGCCGCCCTCCCCAGGGATTTCGCTGGTGGAGCGCTGGGGACGACCGTGGCGGTTGGAAATCATCACACCCTGGTTCATGCCGGTGACCGACAGGGAAAACAGAACCATAGCCTGTTTGCCGTTCTTCACAATGGACTGTAGGGAGACAGAGAGAGAGAGAAGCGTGTAAGCACTTTCTGAGGCTTTATATGCTAGAGTGCAGTTTTGAGTCATTCAGCATCACATATTTGACAAGTCAGACAGAAGTTGGCAGCCACCTAGTAGTTGTGTGGAATCCAGAAAAAAAATTAGAAATCTGCTAAATATCAAAAGACAAAATGAGGAGTGATAATTTTACAAAAAATGGCTTGCAATGGCTTGCATTGCAATGTTTTGCAAGAAGAATATTACATCTTCCACTATTTTCCTCCTAATCCCAATATAGGTAAGTAAGTAAGTAAGTAAATAAAGCTTTATTTATATAGCATATATCACAGTGAAACACTTGCATTGCATTTTTGCACTGGATCACTAAGCACTCTTGTTGATAGTGAAACATAACAGTCCAGAACTGCAAACACAGCAGATTAGGAAGTCCTTGAGTCTTGATTATTAAAGAAAACATAACTTGGGATGTTGCCGCGACATTGATACGTTTTACAGTCATTGTAGTTTTACTCACAATCAACAATGCACATTTTCAATCAAACCACTGTAATATTCATCGTCACTCACTTCGCTCATCTTTTCATGTCTTTGTCCTGTTTTTTCTTGTGTTGTCAGTATATAACTTAATATTAATTTTACTTTATTTGAATGTTCAATTTACAAAAAACATCATCCAGTTATCATATCTCATTCTGAAGGTATATCTCAGTAAGATGTATATCAACAGTAAAGCAACTATTACTCCTTAAATGGAAATCTTCTATTTTCCCATTATGCTCTGTGGAGATTCATTGTCTAGCTGAAGGTCAGTGGAATAGATGCTTGTCAACAGGGGAGTTTGAAGCCCGGCCGTGGTCTATGTTCGAAAGGCCTGCTCATTACTCCCCTTGAAGCTCTTACTGCTGATGGGAGTACATGATGGGAATAATTTCCTCACCTCAGAGCTGAGCTTGTTGGCCTTCACCTTGGCCTTCTCTTTGAGTCGGTAGTCAGCGTTGTAGTGAGCGAAGGCGTACTCAATGAGTGCCGCGAACACAAACACGTAACAGATCCAGAAGTAGACGTCTAACGCCTTGATGGCTGATGCTCGAGGCAAGGAGGAGCGGGCGCTTACCATCAGCGTGGTCATGGTGAGAACAGTCGTGATCCCTGTGGAAAGAACACAGGCACAAAGTACAGATTAGGCTTCTGTGGGTTTTTAGTGATGCCAGTACCACTGTGCACACAAGTACAGCTGCACAGAGCCACGAGAATGCATGGAGGTCTCATTAACAGACCACACAGGCTGTTGCCAATACATTGTCTTTAGCTGCCAATATTAATCTAGGTTAAGTGTAAACTACATTATATTCACAATACTGGAAGGCAACTACTTTCGCTGGCTAATGGTTTTTGCTGGTAGCAGCCTTGGGCACACTTAAGCAATAAATCTCAATATCTGGCCAGATTTCAAGCCCATTTCCACTTCTACATATCAAATATCAATATCTAATGGGCATTTTGCCATGTCATTATTGAGGATATTATGCTACTTAGAGGATGAACATTTTCCACCTGAGACAGTTAATGAAGTTTCCGCTAGCACCACCTTAAAGACAAAAAGTCAGCACAAGATCTCTCATCTAACTGTGAGATTGCCGTTGAAACCAAAAGTATAAAGCATTTTGACTTTCCTCTAGTCTGTATCCATGAAGTTCCACTTCCGAGATTGCTCTGTTGCCGCTGGAAATTTCACCGGATTTCACTCTTTTTGGCCAGATGTCAGGTACCTTCCGCTTTCTTTGTGTTGGCATTTTAAACTCTCTGCAGGGTAAATCCAGACAGCTAGCTAGACCATCTGTCCAATCTGAGTTTTCTGTTGCACGACTAAATCAACTTTTGAACGTACACATGTTCCACCAAAATAAGTTCCTTTCCGAGGCTATTTTGCAGCGCTGCCCAAGACGATTGTGATTGGTTTAAATAAATGCCAATAAACCAGAGCATGTTTTTCTCCCATCCTGGAATGTTTTGTGGACTAGCCAGACCCTCCTCCACAGCGCGTTATGGAGGAAGGTCTGGTAGAGCGAGACTAACTTTATTCCATGATGCACTTTACAATTGTAGCCCCACCACTGGTGAGGCTCTAAGAATAGCGAAATGGTCAGTATGGTCTGGTATGATTTGTTTCATTCATCTTCTTGGGACTTACTCAATCTTTAAATAGCTGCCTTAGCAAGCTGCACCATCTTACCAAAATACAACATAACACTTACATGCTTTAAAGTATGTGTGTAACCTTTCTACAGATGAATGAACACATTTGATTTAACTTCCACATTTTAAAAGTTAAAACACACCTCATTAAACTAATACCAACCTAAGGATACACGAGCAGGGACAGCTGTTTGGCTGATCCAAAAGGACACCCAGGACATGGCAACCAGTAATATCGAAGGCATGTATGACTGGATGATGTAGACACCTCGATTACGTCTCAGCTCAAAGCGAAGGCTGAGCCTTGGAAATCGTCCCGCTGGGAAGCAGAAAACAGACACGGTTTAATTGCATTACTGAAGAAGTTAATTATCTATTATGAAAATATCCAACTGTACTTCACAGACACTGTTATTAGAGAATGTCTATATGCTCACTTGTGACCCTGGTGGCAAAGCTTCAAGATGTGAGACATAAGGAAGTATTTCAAACTACATTTTCCCAGCAGCAACTCCTATCATCTCCTAAAGCTCCTGCCTAGCTCAGCAGCAAGTCTGACTTGTTCCATTCCTTCTATGCATAGAATATAACCATAGAAGTTCTGAAGTAAAATATATTTATATGGCTCAAAAAGAGTCTTCCAACATAAGAGGCAAGCCAAATCCAAAACTCAAAACAGTACATAATGCATAAAACACTCACTCACATGCATTGGCGATATTAGACCCTTTTTAGGGGGGCTCATGTCCCCCTAAATTTCATCTCAGCCCCCCTACAAATTATAATAATAAAAAAAAAGATTTTATTTAAAAAAAAAAAAATCTGAAATCAATTTTAATGCTTCAAGTTAGAGTTTGCAAACGTGTCTGTTAGTGACAGAGGACAAACAATTACAGGTTCAAAGGGCTTGAAACAGGTTTAATTGCCGATGCTATGTACCTGTAACCCAGTCAAGGAAAGGGTTAACAGAAACATAGTTTTGGCCAATTATGTTCATTGTTATCCAGTGAAAATACTGATTTAGCAGGGGGGGTTAACACTTTTGCAAGACACTGTATCCGTGTCACATTCTCATTAGGGGCTGAGCCCCCCTAAAGGTCTGATCCTAGAATGCTCACATGCAGGGGCCTTTCAAACTGTCTCACCTTGACAACAAGAAAAACAGGAGAACAGGATAGATGCTCACCAGATTTGAAGTTCATCATCTCAGTGACAAAATGATAGTCTGTGATGGTGAACTGGGAGAGCTCCAGTTTGTCCAGGCCGTGGATGTGTCTCTGACTCTCCGACCAGTGGTAAACAATGTCCTCTGAGGAGTAACCATCTAGAATGAAAAACAGATGACAAAAAGACGTTTTATCGATTATTTGAGGTTAGTAGTAGTAATGGAGAAAGCTGGTAACATTGTAACCTTTCCTTGGTGTCACTTTACCTTGGCATGAACACGTCGAGAGGAAATACATGTATGAAGGAAGAAAAAAAGACCTTATGTGAATCCCAACTTACAGCTTTCCAGGTCCAGCATACACTCTTGTTCATCCATTGGATATTTGGTCAGGTCCATATCACACGCAACCGTCGAAGTGATTCTAGGAACAAAACGGCCCAGTTAATCAAAACTTAATGTACACCATGCTCTAAACAACTCAACTGACAAGTTTTACTAAAACATTCTGGTTCACATTCAGATGGTTCCACCCAATTATATGTGGCATCTTTCCAGTAACACCAGCATTTTCTATTGTAAGCTGAGAGCTGTGTCAGCTGCAGAAAAAAAAAAAAAAAAAAAAAAGGCAACCCGTTCTTACTCCCAACTCGTGAAATATGAAGGTTCGGTCAGGGGCCCTAAGCGTCCGTGTATGTGTTGTCTGACTAATGAAGACAATAATCTGTTTGCTCATACCGGCTGCTGTATAGAATGACTCCGTTGGGCTGCAGGCGGATCAGCTTGTTCTCCACGGTGACATCGTGGAACCAAGCAGATTTGGCATTGACGATGAAGGTGTCGGGCAGCCACAGCTTGTCCACGAATCGACTGTCCAACCCCAGAGTCTTGTTGGTGTGATTGAAGGACAGGCGGTCGTCGCGCCAGCTCTGCCGCAAGAACACGGTCATGGTGTAATCCTGCCAGAAACATACAGTATAAACACACAGACACAAATATAAAGGCTGAGTCACGGGCACTGGGGAAATAAACTTTACTGAAATAAAACACTTTTAATGTTACAGTATTAGAATTTTTCTTTTTCTAAAACTCACTTGGTATCAAGATTTTTTTTTAAATAAAAGAACAAAACCAATGCAAATGTGTGTGGTTCAATATAGGATAGACTGAAGTCTGTTATTCTAGAATTTAATACAAATAAAGCTTAAACTGGAACTCCTAACACATGACGATCAGTTTAGTTATGAGCAGTACTACTCCACCTATGAAAACATTGGAATCATGTCTTTTGTGGCTCTAGAGGAGTTTTCGTCAACTCTGAGGGAAAAATTGCATTATGGGAAGCATGTTTTTTATCCAATTATGTATTTATTTTAATTTTAATATTTTTATGTATTTTTTAATCATATTTAAAAAAAATATTATTTCTTTTTTCACATCTTAAATCATACAAGTTGTAATTTAGAAGGAGAGACACCATTAAAGGGTTTTACCCATAATGACCCTGAAATTTGCTTCTGCTACAATTATGATTTAAAGTAAATCTAGATTAGTCAACATCTAAAATCAAACAGATGCTGTCAGATATAATCCACTATTTCATAGTCTTTAAAGTGCCCATATTATGAAAAAAATCACTTTTTCTGGGATTTGGAGTGTTATTTTCTGGTGCTTCCACACGTATACAAACTTGGAAAAAAAAACACCCATGCTGTTTCGAGTGAGATACGGGTTTCTGAATGTATCCTGCCTTCAGTCTCCGAGTGAGCTGGTCAAAATCGGCAGGGCTATCTACGTCATCAGCCAAAACATTTGGTGTGTGCTAACCACTTTAGCTAATACCACATCAGTTAGCTGTACCAACTTCGGTCAGTACAAGGCAGGATTAGCCGGGAGACTTCTTCTAAACGAGGGCACACTTCCAACTTTGCGTTGAATACCTGCAGACGAGGGACATGTAAGTATTTCTATACAATTTCTTTTGTAGATTAGGGTGAACTCGTGTGTGTTGTAGCAGTGTTTTGCCATTGAGAACGAGGTGGCTAACCACTAGCAGCGTTAGCTTCTAGCTAGTAGCCCAGTACCTAGCTACTGCAAAGTACCTAGCTACTGCGCATGTGCGACTTCTAACAAAGATGGGGTAGCTAAAACAGAGAGCTCAACACTCAGGGTGAAAAGAGGATCTGCAGCAATGTGCAGTACAACAAAAATATGGTGTTTTTTGAAAATTAAACCATGTAAACCTATTCTGGTATAACGTCTAAATACAATTATGAACCTGAAAATGAGCGTAATATGGGCGCTTTAACATCAATATGGTAACATGTTTCATAACTGCTATGAATACTGATTATTGTGGCATGTCTACTGTACATTTGGATCCAACCTATTTATCTCTATTTGTGACAAAAAAAGGCTTTTTTGGAATGCTAATTTGTAGTTTGAACTGTTAAAGCAAGGGAAATATTTATTTGTTTGGAAAAGACTCAGGGCCACATGGATAAAGTGCATCTTCCCAATAGATTTGGTTCTTACCGTACAAAATCCCTGAAAGCATCAAATTATCAACAACAACTCAGCCAATGTGTCACACATATTCACACAGAGTACTTTCAAACCCTCAAGTGGGATAATTCAGGATTATGCAAATAGCAAATCTTTGATCTTTGCTGCAATAGTGAATTTGAGGGAAGATAGAAAATCAGAAAGGAAGCAGAAAGCGACAGTATACTTTACCATGTTGGCTTCAGAGATGTGGTCAATGCTAGCCACTTCAATAGCCATGGCCACGTTCACGGGTGGACCTGCGGGAGGAGAAGTGAGAAAAGAAAGCAAACCTGCTCCCAAACACGGACACACACACACACACACACACACGCACGCACACACATTCCTTCTCTGCTCATTCTAAACCCATCAGTCCCTCCCATCCATCCTCACTCCATCACCCATCTGTTTCCCTCCCACCTACCATCCTCCCACGTCTCAAACACTCCTACAGTGCATAGAGATTAAGCATTATCCAGTTTAACCATGCTAAGTGGCACATCACACTGTGGGCATTCATAAACAGCACTGGGCTTTTGTGGACTCGCACAGAGTGAGCTTCTGCCAATATTCACACACACACACACACACACACACACACACACACACACACACACACACACACACACACACACTGTGTAGCATTTTCACTCAACAGTTTGCCATATGATTAGCATGGAGTGTGCCTCTGTGATCGGATGCTAGAGGGCAGAAACTACAGGGAGCTCACTGATGCAGAACAGAAAGGCTATTTATACTGAACATTAAGGAATCATACATTACCATTCCCCACCATTCAACACCTTCCCATCACTTTTTCTACAGCAAATCATAATCTATTTTCCATACACTGGATGTATAGTGTGAGGTGATTTACAATGGCATGTTTATTGCACGCCAATGTCAGCAGGAGCCAGTTTAAAGGGCAATCACCTGATCCAATAGCAAGCATGTTTTGTACAGTATCCCCCAGTGGTTCTGCACAAATTAATAATTCATTGTAATACATACACTACATACTAATCTATGTTTACTAATAATAAAATAGAAATTGTTGCATTGAACAGTCTTACCATAACAATACTGTAATGTTAAAGTGGGACTATTTTGTATCATAAAACTTCAATAAATAACATGAATATTACGCAGATACAATCAGATTTACAAATATGTTGAGTGCCTAATAACGTCTACAAATATCTTTTATACTCTAGAAACCATGCCAGCACTTACTGATAAATACGGTGGCCAAGAGAGCTCAAAAATGAAGATTTTGTTTTGATTTTGTTCCAGTCCATAAAGCTCTCTCAGGCACCATAGATCTTTTTATTTTATTTTACTCTAAACACTGTAGCACTGAACACTGTCTTGGTTGTTTGTTGGGAGGCATACAATATAACAGTGTAGAACTGTAAGTCACTTTGGACAAAAGCATCTTCAAAATGAATAGAATGTAATGTAAATGAATGTAAAGTAAAAATATTTTCCAAAGTACAATGGCATTCAGAAATCCTTTTTGTAAAGTACAAACAAATGGTTTGTTTCACAAATACGGTTTTCCATTTAGACACATCAAATTGTGTAAATTTTTGGATTTTTGTTTTTTTGTTATATTGTTTGTACTTTCATAACCAAAATAGTTGGTTTTAAATTATGTTTGTGCATTTGTGCATCACACAGTCATGTGGATTCTCGATATCTATATTTTTTTTTTATTTGTGTAAGTTTGATATTTGATTGCTTAATGACACAAACATAACTCCATACTAAAAGGCTATGGGATGTGAGTTGAATGAAAGGAATTACTCCCAATAACACACATGATTCCTCAGTGGTCACAAACAGCCCTCCCTTTTAGCTTTCATTTCCAGCGCATCATAATGTTACATCAATAGGAATGCAGTCACCACAAGATGCTGTGTTATGATGGTCTGTGTAATGCACAGGGCGGTGTGTGTGGTGGTAGCGGTGCTCCTGCTCCACATTTTCACCTTTGCTCAACTGAGTTAAGCTGTGAGATTGAGAAATCTATCGCTGTGGTCATTGGATGTTTCACATCTTGCAGCCATTCTTAGCAAAGTCTCTAGAGCAGTGCTCATTGTTTGCACCACCCGTTTCCCTCTTGTCCTTGAAGGGCATCATCTTCGATATTCCCCTAAGCAAAGCTTCTCTTCACCTAAATGGTTTTGTGTGTCCTTAAGATGATTCACCTGAGTCAAAAGCAGGTATTTACATAAGGTGAATCCAGCTTTGTTCTAATGTCGTACAAGAAAAAACAAAGACACCTCTGAATAATGGAATTGGAAAATGAAATGTGAACGTCCATGTTGCTGTAACCTGGGCTGGGTGATGCTAAGGATGGCTGTAAATGTGAGGGGGTGAAATGCAACCCAATGCCACGAGCAGTAGATCTCATACTCACCTCCTATCCCAGGGCGAAAATTTCTTGCATAGCCCTTCATTAACTCATCCAGATTAGGTAACCAGGATATTTGAATGTCTGTACCTACATAGTCCCCAATGTCACTCAGCATGGCCCTAAAGGAGACAAACAGCAAACACAGCAGCCTTCAGCGGTCGTCCAGTGACACCATGTGTCCACAGGAAAGCCTGGCAGAGCCTCAGATACAGTCGGTAACATACACGACAAACATAAATGCAAGACAATGTTAACTGTTGAAAAAAAAAGCATTAGAAGTCACTGTAATAAAAAGGGTTTCTCAAACCTTTCTGGCACCTGCATGACCTCATCTTTAGGTTAAAAAAATGTCATGAACCCAGAGTCATCGAGATGTCTTTTAAAGTTGCATGATTGTTTTTTTTATGTTTTATTTTGCCACTTGGGGGCGGCAGAACCAGCTGTAAACACAATAATGACATATTATCACCTTGTAAAGTTGTTAGGGCAAATGTGTTAGTAACTAGGCAACTAGTTACTATCTATCTGCACATCTAGCAGACACAGATCAACATGAGCATTTATTTGGAGTTGTGTGTCTATCCTCTTGACAAATGTAAGTCCAATATTCACTTTCCTTTTACCTCTGTTTTTGTATCCATCAACTCCTGAAGGAAATATCTGTCCCTGCTAGTTGCTTACATACGTAGACTGTATATAAAGACAACACGTCTCCACTTCCTCCCAATATACAAAAATGAAGCTAAGATATCCCAGAAGCGATATTTTTTTTCACTAGGATGGCAAAGGCATGGCCTGCACTACTACTACAAAATATTGCAAACCTATTTAATCATGTTTTTATTTGTAGACCTTAAAGGTGCAGTAGGTAAGACTTATAAAACTAACTTTCTGTCATATTTGCTGAAACTGACCCTATATAGAACTATATGAAGCAGGTAATTTAAAACAAATCTGGCTCCTCTGGCACCACCTACAGCCTGTAGTGAGATTTGCAAAAATCCACCGCTCCCTGTTCAGATACACCAATCAGGGCCGGGAGGGGGGGGTGTCTAACTGCGTGTCAATCACTGCTCATGCACACACATTCATTCTCCCTTGTGGGGAGACCGTTTTGGCCTTTAGCGGAAAGGGGGGATGGACTGAGAAGCTGTCGATGTTCAAATGTTTTGGATCTTCACAATCCTACCTACAGCACCTTTAAAACAGGTGACACAACTAAATGTTTATTGTGTGATTGTTCAAACACAACATAATTCTTGAACAAACTAGAGGATTATTGTGTTTATCAAACAAATCATAAAATATAAAATTAGAAGCCATGTAGGTTATTTTGCAAAAATAAGAACAACATTATACATAAATATTTTCGTATGGCTGCCATATACCCTACTATTAATCCAACTAGTCAAAATCTTTTGACTGATTAATTATTGAATTTGGAAATTACATAGAGTCTCTTAAACTAAGAAGAAATGTGCACATATAAATATTTGAAGAGATTTAAGGCTGTTTTTATTTATTTGTGCCCTCTGTTTTTATTGATAATTTGTTTTTATTTATTTAATAAATTTTACTTAGTAATGTACTTTTATATATATTTTAGTCATAGAAAGTACAACTAGTGGATATGCTCTTAAACTAATGAAATAATAATAAATGATAATGTGTTATCAATAGCAGCATGGCATGAAAACAACATGTTATTTGTTGGTAGTTTTCACATGAAAATTATTGGTTAAAGCCTGGTTGGCATATTTTTTTCCATCCGTGTCTTCACAGTGTGCATTTGTTTCCAAATAGATTTTGCACCCAGACTGAACATCATGCTGTGCCTCAGTCCATATGACTTTTTTATTAAAAAAAATACATATCCCCATTTAATAAGGCTTTTAAGTTAGAACCTTATTACATTGCTGTCTGTAGTTTGGCACCATGACACCTCGCTTCAAGCAGTCCTTATGCTTTTCCCATTCCTCTAACCTCCCAAGAGGGGAATAATAGTTAAATTAAAACTATTTGACCATATAAAAGGACTCCCCTGAGGCCCCTGGAGCCCTCCCGGACTGCTTGAGGGCCCAGAGCCTATACTGACAGAAACTGCCTAGGTGTAGGATTTTACAAGAGCAGCACAGCTCAGATACCACCAGGTGGCAGTTTTGCATTCTAAAACAAAGCCTGTAAACAGATGCCATGCAGATACTATGCAGATATAGAGTACAGTTTGGACCTTTATGTATTTTAAGTCAGGTCAGTTGCACCCTGTCATGAGACACACTATGCTATCCTTTAATACAGACAGAGCTATGCTAGCATGCAATACAGACAGAGCTTCATCCTTTCATATTTTCATATACACGCTGTTGTACAGAATCCAGTTTTAGAGGCAAAACTGCCATCCAGAGTTGAAAGAGCTGACTAACGTGCGATAAATACATTTAATAAATTGAAGGTTTCACTGACATTCAGAATCACAAAGGCTGGTGGTGGCATTGACAGGGACATTGACCATATGGGGGCTTGATCAAAGGCGTAATGATTGACTGATAGTAAAAAGCCATTCAGTGTCTTTTGAAAAAAGGCTGACATTTGAAGAAAGTCGACTTCCTAGAGAGCAAAGCATTACACCCACAGTTACATGGAAAACTGACCTCCACAGCCAAACAGCATGGAATAATTATCTGCTTATCTACACAAATAGTAAAAAAAAAAATGTAAAAAAAGTTAGTAAGTAAGAAACTGTTTTCTGCCATGTCATTAACATTTCCCTTGTGAATTAATTTCGTAGTGGCAGATGTATTTTTAGTCTGGCAATCACTGTCATGTGTGACATAAATGGGAGCACCGAGTGAATTAATTAATCACTGTGTGACTCGTGGATTTCTTCACTAATTGGTACTTTCTAAATATGGAAATAAAGAGCTTTTCCTTCAAGAAATCCGTTAACACACCAAGGTCAAACAGGCCTCCTCGCATGGAGGGACGAGAATGTGTGTGTCTGCTAGGGACATACAGTATATATATATATATATATATATATATATATAGGGACAATATGATTATTTATTGTCACTTCATATTCATTTTAATGGGTTTACTGCTTTGTAGTATTTTAAGTATTACAATCCTTGACTTTTTCTGTTTGACTGTTCTACTTTCACACACTTATTCTAGTATAATAGTTATAGTTTATACCCCTTTTATGTCACATAGAGTACCAGTGGCACAACATCTTTTTTTCTAGGACATCTTGTTGTTAAATTTTGACTTTCTGTCGAGGCGATCTTCTGTTTATCTGTTATCTGTCTGTATCTCCTATTTATTCACAACACATCAGATGTGTGTCACTTCCTGTGCTCCACAAGAGTTTTAATCCAAAAGATTTAGCAGACGCTCATAATGTGAAAGCTTTTATCGAAAAATGCTAAATGGACATTTATTTAAAATGTCACAGATGATTGCTTGAATTAAGTGCTGCTCTCCAGAGAGCAGACCAGACGTTATTTAACTCTGTAAATTGATGTTGATGGAAAAAAAAATGTTCAAGTGTTTATTTTTTGATTTCCCGACCTGAATTACCATTTTTATGGCCACAAAAAGCCAAACTAACTGGAACATATCTCTCCCAGGGGAAATAAATAATGCTGTATGCTGTTAGAAGACATGTGAGGGGTTGAGTGTTTCATTACTCTCTGTCGAGCTTCACTAAACATTCGCACCTCTCTATTTTCTCACCCCTCCATCCATGGCAAACAGTCGAGAGCGGGTAGCCTATTTCCAGACGCTTCTCTTTCGTCTGTATTTCACTTTCACAACACATCTCTCCCGATGCCTGGATCTGCACCCGTCTGTTTATGAGCTAACATTAAGCAGATGGGGAGAGGAGACAAAGGAGAAAAAAAAGGAAAGACAAAGAGCAGCAGCCTCTCTCAAATTGATGGCGTCTTTTTGGGAACGTAATGTGCAAGCATGCACTAACAAGCCTAATTAGTTTTATATACTGACACTGCTAGTTACCTGAGCACATGCCAGACTGCCATTCCACTGATCTTCACTCTGGCACTCACTGTTTAATTTGTTTCATTGGCATCAATGTGAGATGAGCAGCATTACAAATTCCATTTGGATAAATCATAATAAAACATAAATAAGTAGCACATATCTACAAGCAGCTGCTCCATTTCTATGATGGCGTTTATGTGTGTGTGTGTGTGTGTGTGTGTGTGTGTGAGTGTGTGTGTGTGTGTGTGTGTGTGTGTGTGTGTGTGTGTGCGTGCGTGCGTGCGTGCGTGCGTGCGTGCGTGCGTGCGTGCGTGCATGTTGCAGTAATTGACAGTAATAATATATTGCTTTTCATTCAGCAAACAGATCATTTTATGGACTACATTAATACTTTACTGTTTGACACATTCAGCATTTAAATATGGAGTGCAAGCAGTGACATACTTTTGTTAAATGTTTATTTAATGTGTTAAAAGTTTAATGAATCAATGAATTTCTACATTTATATCCAGTCACTTGATAAAATGAATTGTGATGTTGATATTTTATTGGCTCTTTTATTTTTCAAATTCCTTCCATTCCATTCTTGATTTCCTTGGTCCTGGCACACATTTGATATGCTTCTGTATAATCAACAAGAAAAATGGAAAATGTAAGAAGATATGGGGAAATAGGAAATGGATAGATTACTATGTAAAAGTGTGTATGCACACTTTGTAACACACGTTATAATGCTCACCTAGCTGCTAATGTGGCACTCCCTCATACTCTGCAACTGACAAGCTAGCAGTACTTACTGCGCATGTGCGATAAACCTGTTTGAGTCGTGATTCACTCGGATCTTTAAGAGTCTTTAAATTTACTCACAAATCGCGAGTCTCTAGTATCATTAACTCGGATCAGTTGAGTCCTACTACAATTCAATCTAAAATGATAACAGCGCCACACGCAAACCTCTTGCAACATTAGCTACTACTAGAGCTGGGGGTAAACGATTATTTATTAAACGATTAATCGGGCGATTATTTTATCGATTAGTCGACTAATCTAACGACTAATTGGACGATTAATATAACGATTATTTTTCTGTTGCTCGATTAATAAAAACCATAATGTATCTCAAATAAATACCAAAAAATTCTTAATATATTTTATTAAACAATTTTGCACAGCAAAAAATCTTCTGCTTTACACAAAATAAAATAATTATTTTACTGTTATACAAAATGAAAGGCCAGCCTGTTTACTCTTTTACAGTACCAACATAACTCTCTTGTTCAAAAAAAATCAAGTTGTAGTGCAAAAAAGAAAAACACTGTGCAGTGCACAGTACAGACATTCCTTGGATTGTTTAACACAACATAACAGTCCCAACATAAAACCTGATGCATAATCAAACTGACTCTCTTAACTGCTATTCTGTAGGTTTACATGCTAATGCAGCTGTGCACTTTGGTGGTGCTAGGCTAACTAACGCATCTTAGCTCTCTGTGCAGTTTGTTCGTGCTAGGTTAGTAGCTGACGTTCACGTTAGCTAACGTTAGCTACTATAGATAGCTGTGTTTTGCAGCCGTAAGCTAGCTACCATTCAAGCCAACATTAGATGATAACTAACATTAGCTAAACACAGCTGTCTAGGCGCCAGTAGCTAGCTAACGTTAACGTTAGCTACTAACCTAGCACGAACAAACTGCACGGAGAGCTAAGATAGTTAGCTAGCACCACCTAAGTGCGCAGGCTACACAACACACTACACAAACATGAAATGAATTTAGCCAACGTTAGTACTTGGGACTATATTTGAAGTATTCCCATACCTTCGATGATTAAGGGCAAGCTGTTTTTTTAGGACTTTTTCTTTTCATGGGGCTTTTTGCAGGGCTTTGTTGGGAATTCTGTGAGGAGGTTGCTGTTTCGTCCTCCATCCTGCAATGTTTTGGTCTCCCACATGTGTGTGTGGCGAAGCGTCGACGCAAAAATACGACGTCGACGTAATTTTGACGTCGATGCGTTGACGTCATCGACGCGTCGCTACAGGCCTAGCTACTACTAGTCCTAGCAATCTTAGCTGCCAAAAGCTTTATGACTTACAATTTCGTAGGCAACAACAACTCCACAAGTCAACTCAAGCGACAGAGTGTGAGCAGAGAGACAGTCCGAGACAGGTTATAGGAACTTCCCGACCCGCAGACTCAGAGCCGGAAGCTCGCAGACCATGGGATTCACTCGAGAACTCACAAGTCTTCAATGATTCGTGAGTTGTTGATGACTCATGAGTTGTCGATGACTCGTGAGTTGTCGATGATTCGTGAGTTGTCAGTGATTCATGAGTTCTTGCGTGAGTTAGTCAATCGCGCAAATCAGCCGGCTAAGAGTGGATCAGTAGCAGACGAAAGAGTGAAGTCTCTCCTCGAGCTCAGGGTAAAGCAAATCAACAACAAAAGCCATTCTTTCACTTCTGAAATAACATACAATGTTCTGCACGTAGCCTAGCTAGGCCTACTGTAGGTTTGGTGTATAAATGTAGTATGTTAAAATGTAATTAGGTCGAGCAGACAGTCCGAAATATTGCAAGCTCGCTTCGCAGACAACTCATGAGTTGTCGACAACTCATGAGTTGTCGATGACTTGTGAGTTCTCGCGGGAGTCAGTCAATCCCGCGGTTCAGCCGGCTACGTTGTCATGAGTGGATCTGATTCAGACGAGTGAGTGAAGTCTCTCCTCGAGCTGAGGGTAAAGTAAATCAACAACAAAAGCCATTCTTTCACTTCTGAAATAACATACAATGTTCTGCACGTAGTCTAGCTAGGCCTACTGTAGGTTTGTGTATAAATGTAGTATGTTAAAATGCAATTAGGTCGAGCAGACAGTCCGAAACATTGCAAGCTCGCCTCGGCTCGCCTATAGATCAATCCTGACTCAAGTGACTCGCACAACCCGGATCAGTTTAGTGAGCGACTCAGAATAACCCGAGTCCTTAAAAGGAATCGAGTTTGCCAGGCCTAATGTGTGACTCCCAACAAAGATGGTACAGAAGTGAGATGTCTCACTCTGTAGCTAAAACAGAGTGAGCTCTCTGTTTTAGCTACAGAGTGAGACATCTCACTTCTGTACCATCTTTGTTGGGTGAAAAGAGGAGCTGCAGCAATGTGCAGTACAACAAATATATGGTGTTTTGGTGCTGCTGTTTTGGTGCTGCAGCAATGTGCAGTACAACAAATATATGGTGTTTTCGGAAAATTAAACCACATAAACCTATTCTGGTACAACCTCTAAATACAATTATGAACCTGAAAATGAGCATAATATGAGCACTTTAAGTTATTTAGAATGGAAAGTCTGTGTCAAGTGTTTAAAGGCCACGACATGGGCATTTACCAGGCACGGCGGGTCTAACGAAAATATTTTATTGGTTGCATTATGGGAAAGGTAGGATCCAGCATTTTTGGAGCTTGAGGGACTAGATGTCAGGATATCTTGGACACATTTTGTTCTGATTAGTAGTGTGTATGTATACTTATTTTATCTTTTTGCTCTAGTATGCTCTGTTATTGAAATACATTTCAGTTGAATCAACCAAATATGATTGATTCCCTGCCAAATTGTTATTCCTTATTCTTTAATCTAAACCTTTCTAAAATTTCCTTCCTTAACATTTTCTCCAAACTGGTCAGAATGTACAGAGTGAGACTCATTCTGGTCTCTGCTATGTGATGTATACTTTTACAGCAGATATCTGAACATCCTCCTGTCATAACACAATGGATTAAATCTACAAATTCTTGCCCATGGAGGCCCTAAACTTTTCCTTGTAGGACGAGCCTTTTTCAGTCTATTTATGCTTGGGAGATTATTTGATTTAGGCTCAAACAGAAGTCTGTGACTCACTGGTGTGAATTGAACAAGTTGTCCTCGCTGTTAACTTGTTTAATTTGTTTAGATCCTCTTAACTTTGAGAGCTAGCAGCAGTGTGAGAGTCGGAACTCGGACGGATCCTCTAGTTTTAGAATGGTGTCTCTAAATATGAGACCTCCATTCCTTCCTGATAAATACAGTGAAAACTACAGTCGAATCTGGATAAACTGCATAGGACAGAGAGGATTTACAGTAGAGCAGGTTTCTCCTTTATCAGAGTGGAAAATGCTGTAGGGCGAATGCTCAGGTCAATGCCTATCCTCAAAGATTATTTCAAATCAAAACAGAGCTTTTCCAAACTTTAATTCGTACTTTCCCTTTTGTGATGATGGGATGAACTGCAAATCATACAGCAGAAAATAGTACTGATGTCCACAGCACTTAATATATATAGAGTTGATATATACTATGACTATCTTCTTACAAAGGACATGAAAGGTTGGGTAGCTAGCTGCTATGTAAGTTGTTTTTGGTTAATTGCGGAGCTTTAAATGGAATCAGTGGTGATAGTAAAACAATATGTTGTATTATTTAAGGTAAGGCATCCCCTGTGAAAACTGTGGTTTTGGTTGCATCAGTCAAATTGTTCGATGAACAGAAATTTGTCAATGAATTTTTAAGTAATTTATCAAGTTTTTGACTGTTGGTCAGACAAAATAAGCGATTTGAAGACATCACTTTTGACTCCGGGCACGTGTGATCAGTTCTCATTAATTGTTTAACTTGAGCAGACAGCAAACATTCTACAATGTTTTAATTATTTGGACTTTTTAATTGTATTAACAAATTAAATGCTGTATCAGAGCCTTGTCCACACTTACAGGAATTTCATTCTGATGGGGACATACTGAATCTTTGATTTATTTATTGTAATTACTCAAATGTTGATACATCTAATACACATGTAATGGTGTAATCAGCATATACAATATCAAGTTTTAAATTAAAAAGTTGCTAAAACACCTCACATTCCCCAAAAAAATACAGAGGGCCCCAGCGTCCTCAATTTTAGCTACAACCCTTGTGTCGTTAAATGAACAACTCAATAAAAAAACATCATTCCATCTTTTACAAATATGCTATATATACTCACTGTATCAAAGTCAAAATAATATTTCTGCATATGTCCACTATGCATATATGGCTGTCAGATTTGATGTGCTTCTAGAGGGATTTTAGAGATTTCTTTTCTTAACTTAACAAATGAATTAACATGTATTTGTTAATCAGAATTTGAATGCTTGTGAGCATACGCCCCAATTGGTCAACAGAATAATTGGAATAATGTGCTTCTTTTTGCTGTTTACATGTGGTGCGTCACCTCAAATTGAGTAAGAGGCATTAAGTGGAAGCACTGAAGTGTCATGCACCACCTCACCCTGCTGCAAGAACAGAGTCAGGCTTATAGAGCCAGTTCATGCAGCCAGAGGAACATGATCATATCACTGTGTTATTGGAAAATGTACTCTCCGGACAGGAGGGATTTATCCGCTGACTCAGCCTCTTACACAGATTGGTTAGGAGCACTGTGTCACTTGAGTGCAGGTTTAAGGACAAGTGTGACAGAACAGAAATGTCATGAAATGTTGGGATTAAATCCTGCTGCATCACTTCTTACTGCCACATCTTGCTAAACTATAATATGTCCAAGTTTGGACCATAGCCTGTATAAAATAGGTATGGACATATCTCATGTGTACACATATAAACAAAATGTCTACAGTCCCAACTCCTCCACCTGTCTTTCTGAAAAGCTGAAACACACTACTGAGCTTTTCCGTCCATTTTGTAAGATGAATTAGTATCTACTATTGGACTGGATGGTAAAATATGATGCAATTGTTAGCATTCAACAACTACAGCTCACATGCAAGGCTCCTATTGACCCCCAATCCTCCCACTCTCTGTGCACTGTGTATGCATCCTATCTTATCCACACACATGATAGATTTGTAATTTATTATTGTATTATATTTTGCAGAGAGCCCCAATAACCAACCACCGACCGTGGAATACTACCCCACCTCACCTGTTTTTGTGTCGGCAAGTTTGTGGTCATTGGATTAAATGGAAATTTATTTAAAATATGCCCCATATGTAGAATCACTTCTAATGTTATCCAGATGCAGGCCACAACAAACCACTGTTACCTCATTCATTCATCCATCCATCAATTATCGGTAACAGCTTATCCTTTACAGGGTTGCACGGGTGTCCCAGCTGACATTGGGCGAGAGGTGGGAACACCCTAACCTTGCACGGCAGGTGGATTCTCGCAATATCATGAGATCACACGAGAATTGGCAGGATCACATATCACACAAAAATTAGTCCCGCTTTGCCAGAACTTCTTCTACAACGCTGTGGAGGAGGGTACACAGGAGGGTCCTCGGGAAGGAACTTGTTTTGGTGGAACGTGTATGTTCAGAAGTTGTTTTAGTCGTGCAAGAGAAAACTCATATTGGACAGATAGTCTAGCTAGCTGTCTCGATTTACCCTGCAGAACAGTTAATCATAGTCCTCATAAATCGACCGGAGTTTAAAATTCCAACACAAAGAAAGTGGAAGGTAACGGACATCCCGCCGAAAAAAGTGAAATCCGGCGGAATTTCCGGCGGCAACGGAGCAATCCTGGAAATGGAACATCATGGATATAGACTACAGGAAAATCAATCTTGTCAGGCTTCAAGTAATGCATTTCTGTCTGAACTACCAGCTAACTGACTCAATCAGCATCCAGTAAAGAGCTACTGGCAGCTACGGACGTGGTTTAGGTGTGTGTGACAGCGACAAAGTTCAGAACAACCATGGCGGACGTAATAGACAAAGGGTACATCCAATCACCTGCCAGGTGCCTGCCCTTTTCCGAACAGTTTTCAATGAAGGCTTCTCAGATGGTTCTGTGTAACAAACCATCTGGCGCGTCAGATTGTATGCCCTGGGCAGGTCGACAGACAGTCAAGGAAACATAGAGACTGACAACCATTCACGCTCCCATTAAGCAATTTAGAGTCAGCAATTCACCTAACCTGCATGTCTTTGGACTGTGGGAGGAAGCCGAACATGCAAACTCCACACAGAAGGGCCCAAGCCAGAATCCAGAACCCTCTTCCTGTGCAACACACCCTCATACCTAAACAACTTTATAGATAGATTTCCAAAGACTCCCAAAACGACACATATGACCGTTCTATTTACTGCCGCATGGTGGTGAAAAGCTCCCAAAACGACATGCGGTCGTTTCTATTCACTGCCGCACAGTGGCGGTTTAATCATGTGACCGTAATCATGTGACTGTTCTATTTAACGTAACTGGGAGGTTTTTAACACGAAGTAAACATTGTGAAACGAAACTAGTTAAGTTTAGCAACAAAAAAAACAATCGACCCATATGGTCGTTTTCTGGGTGAGGAAAAACGCTGTGCTGTGAGGCTGACACAGTGCTAATCACTGCACCACCATGCTGCTCACTGTTAGCTCATGTGATCAAAATTGGCTGCATGGATTTGGTTATTTTTTTATTTTAGCTGTCAGCAAATAAGTTATAAATATTGGAAGGGAGGAATGGTAAAAGCTGTGAGCTGGTTAGACGTAAAGGTGCAGATGACACCTTTTCTTTGAAAAAGCATGATTTATGTTACCAATAGGCCTTTTTCACAGCAGACCTTTTGACATGTTATAGCAGGGAAGTCACAGGTGCAGTTAATAACATTTATAACGACTGCACCTAAATGGAACAGAGCAATCGTTAATATCATTAGTTACACCTGTCCTTTCCTGCCAAACAAATCAAACTGTCTGCAGTGACAAAGGTCCACTGGCATTGAAGGGTAAGGCTGATGTTATTGAATATTTTTCTAAAAACAAATTTGTCCGAAATGACTACTATTTACTATATCGTACACTATATTAGCACTGTCCATTTTATTTGAGTGTCAGAATTGGTGTTAAAGTGATGCACTCAGAAATTTCTGCAATGAAGCGAAAAAAAGTAGCATCCGTACACTATTTTATGCTAACAATCCCACAATGCAATGTCTCACATTTTATAGATTTGAAAATGACAGTCATGCAACATTACACCTGTCAGTTAGTGTCTGAAATCTTAATTCACTGTATAAGCTACAGTAAACTACTGAGTGTCTAATATAAAAGGAGAAGTTAATGAGTAAATGAGTGATTTCAGACCGAGCATAAAACCAGCAATGCGTTAGTCTCAGCCCCAAGCCCATTGGTTCCTACTGAAGATAACTGAATATACTATATGACTCTCTAATAACAGGTCAACATATTGTTTTGTTTGAGGAGGCTAGGACATTCCCTAGAACACCTGGGCACTGTAGTTTTTAGCAAACGCAATTCAAACAGGTAAATTGGGAGACTATTTTCAGCTTTATATTAATACACGTAGGGCTGGGCCATATGGAGAAAATCAAATATCACGATATGTTTTACTAACTACTTCGACATCGATATTGCAAAGATATTGTAGGGTTGACAAATGCTGCTTTCCCAAAATATTTACACAATGAGATTTGTGATAAATAATCATCAGTAATATGGATATCATGATTTAGTGGGTAAAGGCAAATAATAGAACAGCTGTAACAGTCTGGTAGGTTCAGAAAATGATATCACTTTACTGTAATGCAGCTCGTAAAACCAGGAAAAGACAACACTTGACAACAATGTCATATTACGACATTACAATATCCAAAATCAAAGATGATATCTAGTCACATATCACAATATAAATATAATATTAAGTCCAAAAAAAGTTTGAGTCCAAGTCAAAACTTAGTCCAAATGAGAGACAATCAATACCGAGACAGAAAAAAAAGAATCCTCTTCAAGACCACTTACATACCTGTTCATATGTGAGAGTCAGTATATCTTCTTTTTTAAGATGATAATTTTGCTTTAATATTTGTAATAATCAAAAAGCAAGTGCAGAGTAACGCACTATAGGATCAAATTAGGCCGTAAACTTAAAATATTGTTCCCAATCTTGAACGTATCACTTGTCCTGAAGAATTCATAGTACAAAGTGCTGAAACGATTGATACCTGATGATTGAGCCTGGCCTATACCAGGCTCCCAATCTCAATGTCTGTTCTATATGGATTTTGAATTAAACTAATACCTGTTTTCTGTACGAGC
Organism: Sander lucioperca; assembly: GCF_008315115.2. Classification (NCBI taxonomy): domain Eukaryota; kingdom Metazoa; phylum Chordata; class Actinopteri; order Perciformes; family Percidae; genus Sander; species Sander lucioperca. Next base: position 11,616,489 of record NC_050184.1, read on the forward strand.
TCGCTTCATCAATGGTTTTGTTTTGAAGGAGGAAGTTACTTTAGAACAAAAGCATAAAGTGCTGGACTCGGTCAAGACCAACTAGAATATCTGGCGAGTCCAATGGCCGAGTCCGAGACAAGTCCGAGTCCAAATACCAACGAGTCCAAGTCGAGTCCGAGACAACAGAAAAGTGTAGTACTACAGCCCTGATTTACAGCATCAGGATCGTGTCTATTGGAATAGTTTTTGGGCAACAATGAAGGCACAAAGGACTAAGTTACAGTATCAGCCTTTGGCTACATTGTTGGTTTTGGTCTTTTAATGGATTTGATCACCATCCTTATTACAAAATACTTTCACTCTTAACCACTGAGGTTAAGACAATCAATGAGATTCTTTGCCTTTGGGAACATTTGTAAACAAGACCAATCCAATCTGTGGATATGTGTATATGTTCTATATTCTTAACAGACGTCTGTGTAGTCTTCTGTTTGAGGAGCTGCTGTCCTCTACTAGGCTACAGGTTTTTCATACTCCTTATTGTCTCTGCTGCAGAAACTATCAATTAGATGCAGCTTGTGTTTGGTGAAGCGAAGGGTAAGTCACAATTCAGCTGGAAAGAAAGCTGTGAAATGTACGCCATACCAAAGGTGGCGAGGCCTATCTTGGCTAAGCAACTATTTGAAATGGATAAATGAGGAGCTAAAAAGAGAGCTAGAGTAATTCTGTTGCTCAGAGTGGGGAGCGAGGGAAGGAAGCAGTTTGCAACTTTCAACCACCAAAGCCAAAACAGCACAGTGTGTGTGCGTGCGTGCATGATTTTGTGTGTGTGAGGAAGGGAGAGAAAGAGAGAGCTGACACATAATGAGGTGCAAGAAAAAAGCCTACACTGCATTGTACTGAGAACAAAATAATAATAAGAGCAGTGACTAGAGGCAGGAAAATCCAATTACAATAGCTATTACTCCCTCTACTGGTGGACAGCCAAGAGGAACAATAGAAATGATTTGCCCAAATACCCCCCAAAGCTTAAGTAGCTTTACCCTTTGCCCTTTTCAGTGGAAGCACTTGCCAGAATATGGGTTTTGGGGAAATTGGAGCTCAGCAGTGGATGCTGGTTATCCTAAGAATTGGATGCTTGTGAAAGCTTATGGACGAGAGCATGAGGGCATTTTGACTGCACACAGATGAATATAGGCCTCTATTGAAAACATTACGTTTAAAGCACTAAAACTCACCATCTGGTTTAGATGCACCTGGCTTACCCAGCTGACAAAAGCACACCTGTTTCTGTATTCAAGAAAGCTGTGTGAGAAGCTTACTTATAATACTGACAATCAGAGGTCACAGTCGGATTCAATTTCAATGTGTTAAAAGACTTTAAATGGCACTGCATATATGTTTTTTTTAGCTCAAGAGGATCATAATTTTCATTACCTGCAAATCTCATCTCATTTTAGGGCCACAGTTGAATGTGATTGATTTATTTTTGAAGACTAATTCTAACAAAATGTGCACTAAACAGGTATTGTGAGCCAATTCAGTGTTGTATTTGTGATGGCACGCTGTCCATCTGTGCCTTCTCCTCCTTTCCTTAAACTCTCCAAACTGGGCTTCTGCGTTGTTGGTTATATAGCAGAGGGCTGCTCTGTTTAAATGTAGGCTACTTTATCAGCCCATGTGCATCTTGGCACCATCTGATATTTGACCCTGATGGAACAGGCCTTCTGCAGGTGGGTGCACCCACTCACCTTATCTCGCATTCATCTCCTGAAAAAAACATCATCACCTCTCTCTATACATTATGCATTATGCAAATGTCATCAGGTCCATGTGCCCAGAGATAAAGCAGAGGAGAAAGCAGACTTCACGTTGTGGGTGTAGAGGTTAAAGCCACATAAAATCAATGTACTTAGCTGTTAGCACTGTACATTGGTATTATACGTAATGTACAGTTGTGGGAGGCTGATTTAGGTTGATTTTTCTAAAGTATAGTGGTAATGTTGGTTGTTGATTGCCTCGTGATGTACCGTCCATAGAGGGGTGTGGATAGTAGAATGATGTCCTCATAATGTAAGTCTTATTACCAGTGGTCGTTCGCCTTTTCTGATCAGACTTTAAGTTTATGGTTAATCCAACTTTTTATGCACCTATTGATTTATTTTATTTTTAGCGCTCCGCACTATCGGGCGACAGTAAGACACCTGCAAGAAGTCAAAAACCAAGCTGGTCTCACCAGGTGAAAAGATCCCCTCCAATGAAGAGCAGAGCGAGACTCGCCAGCAGGAAAGTTGGGATCTCCATTCCTCACGCTTTGTGATAAATGATTGAGGACAAAAACAAAAGTTTCCCGGAATGGAAATCGACGACAAAGCCACAGAGTTTTATTTTAGCGCGCTCTCCTCGTGATCCGGCGCTGCCGAGACTAAAGTAAAGTGCGGTGGTGGTGCTGATGCTGCTGAAGATGGTGCTGATTGTGATGATGACCCCATGATCATGTTTCCCCAATGCCGCCGCGTCCAGGAGCGCACAAGAGCAGAGCGCACCGAGGGAAGGGAAAACTCCGGGTCCGATCGCAACAACGAGCCGATTCAACACTGCCGCCGCCGTCTGTCCTCCAGCAACAGAGAGAGAGAGAGAGAGAGAGAGAGAGAGAGAGAGAGAGAGAGAGAGAGAGAGAGAGAGAGAGAGAGAGAGAGAGAGAGAGAGAGAGAGAGAGAGAGAGAGAGAGAGAGAGAGAGAGAGTCACTAATCTGTCAATTCCCTCCGTTGCTTGGCCTCTAAACGTCAGATTCAATCTGACCAGGGAAGGAGGGGGCGGCCGGAAAGCATGTCACGAACATAGGACTTCAGGATATTATGTAATGTTTGACACATTTGAATCACATCCATTAGGTAGGCTTATTACTGTCTCACTCTGGTGGAAAAAGGACACACAGCTTAGGCCCCTGCCCACTTTTGGAAGTCCTGAATGTGCTCTGGTAGGCCTAGTGTTTTCACATAGACCTAGTCATTCATTTTTATGACATCAGTAAGTAAAATACATGTTAGACTGAGTATTGTATTCTCTTGGGATAATTGGAAGGGCGTTTTAAAATTAAACAATTCCTCATGGGACTCTGGAAAAGCTGACTGCCCCAGGTTGACATGGACATTTGGTCAGCAGTAGGCTATTATGTGAGAAATGATAAACTAGGCTAGGCCTACTCTAAGAGGATTCACTGTTAGCTCTAAACCTCCACCCCAGACTGTTAAACAATTCTGTTGTAGCCTAATGCACATCACAAAGCACAATAGGACCACAAGACATATTCAGGAATATGACAGGGCCATTAAGGTGCGCCAACATAAAACATCCATCTAGTAACCTTCATTGCATGTCATTTCGCATCTTTCACTCCCCTCCTTTCCTCACGTCTCTTCAAGGCATAAAAAAAGCCACAAAATACAAACACAGACACACACACACACACACACACAGAGAGAGAGAGAGAGAGAGAGAGAGAGAGAGAGAGAGAGAGAGAGAGAATACCAATAGAACATAAACTATTATATACATTAAATATTTAATGAGTACCACAACCACAACACAAAAAGCACGTGTTATAGGAGTGTCAACATTTACAGTAGCTATAGAAAGATAGGCTACTACTATTTTAGTACCACATGCTTATAGGTAATCAATAACAAAAGTGATTTAAGGGTTATTTCTGCAATTCAGTTTTGCACTTTTAGAAAGTTTGGGGAGAGATAGATCTTTGTTTTGATTTGAAAATTCACATTTTAAGTGTTGATTGTCAGCTGACTATTCACTTAATGATGATGGCACCTTTGCCACAGTGTTTCTAACCAGTTGAATTATGTTTAGGTCTTTTTCCAAGAGGTGTTCACCTTATTTTCTACCCAGTTTAATAATGTCACCAGATAAAAGAAGCCTTGACAAATGTTAAAATGGATTATAGGCTAAAGCAAAAGCAAAACAAGGTAAAACACATCTCGCTGCCCACATGAATTATTCTATGAATTTCCAAGGGTTTTATTGTATCATATGACTCCCAGAGGTATGCTGTATAATCTCAGTAAGCATTTTAATCTCCTCTCAGTTCAATTAAAAATCAAATATAGGATTAATAATACATGTATCCCCCATTCTGTCAAAAGGGGTAGGCTTTTATTTTCTCCTTATTAAAAGTAACCTCTTTTATGTGCTGTAGTTCAGTGCACAGTTGCAACAGTGCGCCTGCCCTGGTTTCTGCTGCCTCACCCTGGGGAGCAGAGGCAGGCCTATAGAAGCCGTGGCTGTGGATTTAAACCACTGTCTCTCCCTCCCACCGGACCTTTCACTTGGATTTGCACTGCAAGTTCTTTTGATATGATACCAGGCTGCAGTAGCTACACGCTGCAACGCACTGCATAGGATTTTCTTCTCCGCGTCTCCCTAACATAAACTATTTCTTATTCCTCTCACCCTCATGTATTCTCCTTCTCCATCTCTACTCAGTCTGCTTCCCTCCTGTTGAGCCATCCTTTATGTGAGCTGAAGTCTGCTTCCCTCACAGTTACTTTGCTCTGCCTTTATCTCTCTAATAACGCTATACATTCACATATACACTCATACTAGGCCTATTTATGTATTCAGTCTCCCATGGTGTTACAAAATATTCCTGAAGGCTAATACAAATTTCCAACATAGTATACAGTAGGAGACACACTTCTCTCCTTCTTTTTCTGAATTCCTCTTCAACATTATGATGATTGAAAGACTTTGTGTCAAATAAAAGAGAATCTTTCCAGTAAAAAGCTCATTGTGCCAGTGCAATACTGATCAACTACAAATTAATATATTTTCCCAGTGTACTGTAAATTAGATAGGGCATTGACAAAAGATTTTGCATAACTCAGATTTATCATTCTTTCTGAACCAGCTGAGATACGTATTTCCTGCTGAGTGCGGCTCGCTTGATCTCAATCAGAAGAAATACAACAGTACTGGTGAAGGAAAATATATTGAAAGGTAACAACAGTCAGAAAGTCACTGTGGTATCTGAAGGTTTACAACTTTGACTTAAGGTTTGCCATATAAGGGAATTCCTATGAACTTTACCCTACTGTTGCTGAAACATTTGGAAACTGTTAACATTAGAAGGGGCCCCCTAAGACAGAAGATATTTTGTAGGAGCTATACCATGTCTAAGGCCTTAAATGGTCAGTTCCCTACTCCAAGCATACTCACACCAACACTTTAGGTTACATAAATGCACAGATAAATACCATGTTTTAACAGCAGAACGAGAGAGCGACAATATTTGAAGATCGGGTCGGTCGTCTCTCCAAGCTCTCTGCAGGAGTTTGTAAATTGATGCTGAAATCTTTGATGTAATAAACCTTTTTATAATCAAGATCAGTGTCAGCGAAGTTCCTCTTCCACACATCGGCAAAGCAGCACTGCAACTAAAGATACAACATCACAAAATATCACTGGCACTGTGTGTAAAAAAACGTCTTCCTAATTCATTCGAAAATACTTTTAATCAGAGCTGCGATTAGAAGAACATCACGTAGGCCTACGCACATCAGGCTACAGTGATTCATTTTTAACATAAAGTAGGCCTACTTTGCCTACCATTTACTGGTGCACAATGTGATTTTATTATTGTGTTTTACTCTTTGAACCTCTTATTGTATAATTTTGGCGGACCTTGGATCATAATTGACAAAACGTCATGTTGTTGCCACCAGCAGGTTTCAGTTGGAAGTTCAGACTCCTCAAGTGGCTTCAAGGCCTCGCCCCTTGCGTCCCGTCTCCTTGGAAACACTAACAAACATGGCGGATTAACCTTCGTTGTGAGGAAAAAGTCGTTTTGAGAAGATATCTTGCCAAAAGAGGGGGCGCCTAGACAAGCAAGGTAACGGCTCCATGTTCGTTAAATGAAGTGTTTAACTTTAAATGTTATACAGCCTAAATTCAGCATTAATTGTGCCTTAACATAACGTTAGTTGCCAAACTTTCTAACTAAGTCAGCCACTATCGAGAAACGACACGCGAAATTCCATTCAGAAATCTGGTTATTGAATGTTGCCTTACTTAGTGCCAATATGATACACCTAAAAAAAAAATACGAATAACATCTGCTGCAATTCACCGACAGCCAATCTTCAAATCGGCAGACATATTATCCACCAAACAACATTTTAAAAACAAAAAAATTCAACTTTTTAAATGAAACCAGCGACTATTCCTGTTGACAAGCAACATGAGCTAACGATTACATTATGCTAACGTTACAGTAAGATTGCATACTGAATGAATGCATTAACGCCTAATGTCTGCCGAATGAAGGTGGCTTCCAACGATTCAGTTCAGGTTTGTCTGGTAATATGCACCTGTGTGTTATTCATAAATAAGGGAAATGGACGTCGAAGACAGGAACAGTCCATTTGACGTGTCGTCAGACAGGTGTGGAGAGCTGGGTGTCCACCTCAGCACTGATGATGATGAGGACAATGAGGGTGAGTGACAGCTCCTGTTGCTGCCTTGTTTGCAAAATGCAGCTTGTAGTCTCTATATTTGTAGTCACTAAGATACCTTCTTCTCCTTAATTCACAATCTACAAAACTGTCTTTGTTAGCTTAGTTTTAAGAGACTCTGAAATCCTCACTTTTAATATCAGAAGGTGGTCCAGGTCAGAAGACCTTTAAAGATGAAGAGGCAGTCCTTTCTCCTGATTTGAAGTGGTTAGAAGAGTTGTATGAGTAAGTGTTTCTTGCTTTTCTGTGGATAATATCACAGACAATTACATATACCATCTATGTATTAATCCTTAATCCTGTTATCTCCCTATCAGTATTTAAAACATCAAGTCAATGTCACTCAATATGATTCTCAATATATTTGAATTAAAAAAAAAATCAATTTTTTCCAGAATTGATTCTAATGTTTTCTACATCGTAAAACCTCAGTACAAACACATCCAGGCATAATGGTGGTAACATTTTATGTATGTACATAATGCATAGATTTTGTGTTAAACATGCCCTCTTTTCCTAAATGTAATCTCCCATCTGCCTGAAGAGAGGACGATAGTGATATGGATGGCGATGGTGACCTTGCGGTTGCAGCTGTCAATGGTAAGAAGAGGAGTTATGCCGAGACAGCACGGATGTTCAAGCTGAGACGAAACCTGGACCAGCTGGACTGCTTTCACCAACAGAAGGAGCATGATGTGCTGAAAGCCAGGTCTGGACCTGGCAATCAACAGACCTCTAGAGCCACAGTAGCATCATACTCTAGATAGCGATCCCTGTGTCTTTCTAGACTCTACTGAAAACTGTACACGTAATGGAAACCATGCATGCGTTCTTTTACTGTCTTTTTGTCACAGGTTGTTGCATTGCTAAGAAAAAACAATTTTCCACTATCTTTTTTTTAGTTTTTGGAAAATTTTCTTTTCTTTTTTTTTTCAGCATTATTCCACATTTCCAGGTCTTTCCCCTCTTGCCCTCTTCACACAGAGCCAATCATTTCTGTACCAATTGATTCAGCTATTTGCAGGAAATCATTTCAGCTGAAGAGAGTACATTTCCCATAATGTCCTCTCTTCCCACTTTTCTTCCATCTTTTTATTTGTCTGCACTGCGAGCCATTAAGCAACCGATGAACTGTGAAGTCGTCCCCAGCTAAAATAGCTGTCATTTTCCTTTTGCACAAAACATCAAAGGTCAGAGTGGAGTTGTACTGCGCTCTGATCAAACATGAGTTTAATGGAATCTAAGCACACCTGGCTTTTAACCAATCTGAAGCTTTTACCGTACCATGTGCCAAGATTTTCTTTTTATGACAGTCTTTTCCCATCACAGATTGTTCTGTTGCACACCATTAAACTGCAAAAAGAACATTGAGCAATTCAATAGCTGTTTAGGTGTGTGTGTGTGTGTGTGTGTGTGTGTGTGTGTGTGTGTGTGTGTGTGTGTGTGTGTGTGTCCACTCTCAGCTTTTCAATATCTTCATTAGATTACCTTGTTAGCCGACAGAATTACCTTCCTTTTTTAATGCAATGCCTGCAAGGAAATCCATTAGCCTAATGCTCTGAGCGCGTTGCACTTTAACTGCCTTGAGCATTTTCTGTCTGATTGGCTTTGATCTGGATTGCTTTCTATTTCAACACTCAAACTTGTCTCTGTTATTTTGTGTTTCTTTTCCCAGAGAAGAGCTGAAACTCTGTCGCCAGAACGTCGAAAGTTTGGTGGAGCAAAGGGATAAATTGGAGAAAGACATAGAGCGACAGAGAGCAGAAGACAACAGGTGTGTTCAAAACAGTTACTGGTCTGTACTTTATATTCATATATGAGATGTTTCTGTTTTGCCCTACCCCTGTGTATTCCACTCTTTGTTTATTTCATTCTGCAGTGTGGCAGTGTTTCAGTTGCGAGCCCAGCATAAGAATCTGTGTCAAAAGCTGCAGAGTGAGGAGGAGCTGGAGGGCCACATCAACACTAGGCTGAAGCAACAAGAGTGAGTCCGAAAGGAAAATGGTTTAACAGTAAAGTCTTGTTCTGACAGGCTTTAGTACAGCATAAAAAAATACAGCTCCCCCATTTATTTCAATGGTACTGCTGCATTAACACTGGGGCAAACACAGAGGGCTAAAAAAAGCATGGTCATCCAGCAAAAAAGTTCAACCTGCCCAAACTTTTGCCGCAACACAATGTGGCATCATCCAGCAACAAAGCACTGTATTTGTCAATCAGTAGTGCACGTTCCACCATGATAACTTTCTATTTACTATAATTATATTACAAACCGCTAGGCAGTGTTTAGATGTCCCGTAGATCTATTTCTCAAAACAAACTTCCTGGATTGTATTTCAGCATCTCAACGGTAGCTGAAACAACACGTCACACCAATGCATTCTTGTGTTTTTTCTAACAGGGCTCTTTTTAGTCAGGAAGCCTGGTTACTTAACATTTTGTGCATCTGCATCACAGTGGTAAATGTGTAAAGAACCATCTTCGAGTTTGATATGCAAGAAAAGCTTTGCCTTTGTTATGTTGGACTGTTTAATACAAAAGAAAAAATCATTCCAGTGTGTTGTGGGGCAGTTTCGCTCATTTTAAGAAACCTATAAGGAATCCTGCCTCATTCTGTTTTAACAAACTGCTAGTTTTCCTCTAATGGTCTGAATGGCTGTTTCGTAGGCTTTTCAATAATCACCCATTAAGTGTTTGCCTGTTAGACCAATCGATTCAGTTGAGTGATCTGTTCTTAATCATGATTTAAATAAAAACTACAAAATCAAATCCGCATTGTGCTTCAAAACCCCATTGAAGTCTAGCTTCTTACCTACTGCAGTAAGTGACTGTAGTGGTAGATAAAATACACCACCAGTCAGCATTATTAATTTCATGTTCTATCTACATCCATCTCATTTTACATCTTGGCTCCTCAGAATGGAGCTGAGTGAGGTGGAGGTGGAGCTTGGCAGGTTCTCATCACTCTGGCAGGAGGTGCAGGAGGAGGAGCGGGTCTTCCAAGTCCTTAAGAACCAGAAGGCAGCGACGAGGCTGCAGCAGGAGAAGAAAGCCAGCCAGAACCTGCAGCTCAAGATGCAGCATCTCAGGGAGTAGGGAAAACAACCATCCTTTCCATTCACACTGTATGTGTGTGTGTGTGTGTGTGTGTGTGTGTGTGTGTGTGTGTGTGTGTGTGTGTGTGTGTGTGTGTGTGTGTGTGTGCGCGCGTGCGTGCGTGCATGCGTGTGTGTGTGTGTGTGTGTGCAACAACTTCTGCTCTGTTGTGCAAACAAAATGATTGATCTCAGAATATAAACAATTATTAATTTGTGCACTGAAGTGAGATTAAATGCAACATAGTGTCTTGTATATTCAAAGTATCACTCCCCTATCATATGAACTATTGTTTGTCCTGTAAAAACGTGCTATGACATTGTTTTATCGATTCTTTTTATGATAAGCCCGTGTGGGGAATAGGTTATATCAACCTTGTAAGTGTTTCTTTGATTGTGTTCTGATAGTAAACAGGCAGCCATGCTGAGGAAAGAGGAGGCTGAATGTCAGAAGAAAATCGAAGAAGGCCAGGCGAGCCGCAAGATAGCTGCTAAGTACTTAAAAGAGACCATTAAAAGGTAATCAGCTTTTAAGACAATAAATAGGGCTTAGACTAGAACAAGAATATGGTATATCTCGGAGGACTCGTTGGAGAGTTGACACATCCTTTTGAACATTCACTCATACTGGCAAAATATAATACAAGCAAGCCTGACAGGATACTTTACAGAGCTCAAATTCATACAGAAAAGCTGAAAGTGAATAGTAGATCAGATCTGAGGAGAAAAAGTGATGAAGTGCATGAAATGTAGATTTTGTTCTGGTCTATACTAGGCTATGGTGACAGTGGGCTTATGTGACTTTGACTGGTCACCCCCCTAACAGAAGGGTCTTGTTGCCAATTGAAGCAAGAGTTTTAGAAATCCAATACAGTCACCTTAGGTCCACCTCAAAGCCTTAAAGAGACAGTTCACCCCAAAATCAACAATACACATTTTTCCTCTTACCTGTTATGCTATCTATCAATCTAGATTGGTTTGATTTGAGTTGCCCAGTGTTGAAGATATCAGCCGTAGAGATGTCTGCCTTCTCGCTAATGAAATGGATCTAAATGGCACTTGGCTTTGGGTGCTCAAAGCACAAAAAATAAAATACATTTAACAAAACTCAGCAGCAATGTCTCTTTCCAGAAATCATGACCTGGTTACTCAAAATAATCCAAAGCCTGGTTGTGGGCAGTCATGTAGGAACTATTTTCTTTCTAACGAACTACACGCGCCAACTGTATCACCGCACAGACGGAATGGAAGAGAGGCTCGTCCTCCTCGGCTGAGCTACCTGTAGCTTAGCAATACTACTAGCTCACCTGAACTAGCATTATCGGTACAGTTCAGGTACAGTTCAGGTATGCTACAGCTCAGCCCATGGAAGACGCCCTTAATGTTGACATCTCGCACTGTCACAAGCACAAGCCTCTTATCCATGAGTACGCTTCCTAGAAAATAGAAAGAAAAGAAGAAAGAAAATAGTTCCTACATGAAACTGCTCACAACCACGTCTTTGGATTATCTTGAGTAACTGAGTCATGATGTCTGGAAAGACACATTGCTGTTGAGTTTTTCAAATGTATTTTTTTGGCGCTTTGAGCACCACAAGCCAAATTGATGAATAGCACTACAGTTAAGAGGAAAATATATATTTTTGATTTTGGGGTTACTGTTCCTTTAAAGGAAAAGGCTAACAATATTATATATTTTCTTATTGTCAGAAATAGCCATAAAAAAAGAAATGATCCCTACTATAAGTATAATTTTCCCTGAGAAGTCAAAGCCTGCTGCACTCTAGTTTATTCCTCTGTTGAGGGTCACATGTTCTTTCATTAACATGAAGATAAGCACTGTACTTTATTATGAGTCAAGCCTACATACGCTATACATACAAATGTATTTACACCAAATGTGTATTAATCAGCAGCTGAAAATAGTACCAAAAAATCCACAATTTACTCCTGTTTGAATAATGTATATTTTAAGCCCAGAAATTTCTTAACCTTTTTTGTTTTTTTTAATTAAGTTATATATTTGTGCAGCATATAGATTTTTCAATAACCACACTGCTTTGGGTGGATTATCCTATTATACAACGGCAACATGCCATCAAGGGAAATATAATTATTGTCTATTTATATAACGGGGCTCTACCTTTGATTAACATAATTTTCTGCTCCAAGTACTTACAGAGGTCATTGTCTAGTAACAGCCAAAACGATCAGCCAATCAGAGGCCTTTCCTTTAAACAGAAGAAATTCCTATATGTCTTAAACGCCAAGGTTGTGGATTTATTTCTGTGAATTATTCTCTTCTATTTTGTTTAGTTTAGCCATACCTCATATATTTTTCTTTCAGTAAGATTTAAATGGATGTTTTTTTATATGTACAGTATGTGAATGTTTTTTTTTTTTTTTTTTAAATGCCTATATGTATCTGGAACCTGAGCCGTATCAGTATTTACCACTTAAAAGCTAAAGTGAATAGTCTTGTTATACTCAGAGCCAGGGTTATAGAGAATGCATTATTTATCTGAGTTATAATGGTTAACCTCAGTGTTGCTTAGCTCCTGGAAGTTTCAATCCCAAGCAGTAACAGGATATTTGTTTTTCTCTCTGTCGCTGTATTTGAGCATTTACATGCTTTGTGATTGTACACTTTTCATTCAGGATGCATCAGCGAGAGGCTGAGAAGGAGCAAGAGAACAGGGAGTTACTGGAAAAGAGGATACAGGCTGTCAAGTCACTGAAATCTAACATAGCAGCCACTCAAGTGAGCAACCGCACCCACCCATACTGATACTGTAGCATTATGGGTGTTGCTATAGCAGTGATGAGATACTCAGGCTGTAGTGCTATGTATTATTAACATTTTCTAAAGCTATCATATCTATAGTGCATTATAAGATTATTCCAAAGTGCATAAGTGAGCAACCTTTTAAGTACGCACCATATTTAGTGATGCATTATATACCCATAAAGCTTTAAAGACATGGTGATAACAACGTTGCCTAATTTGATTTGTGCTAAAATGGCACACATGTAACTGTAGAGTTAATTGCTTGCATGTAATAACTGAATGTCATTCTGATGTTTGTCTAATGATTATTATTGCAGCCAAGTGTCATAATGCATCTCAAGCAAAGGACCATCAGTTGAAGTTATTACTACTAGTATGAACACATTGTGAACATTTAGGAATAATTATTAGCAATTAAAAGTTATGAAACAACCTTTTTGAAATGTGCATTATGAGTGCTGATATATTATCAAAATCAGTGTAAGTGTATATAAGCCATAAGTTATAAGTATATATGTGCTTTTTAATTTACCATTTGCCTTTAAGCTAACCAATTAAATGGAGCCCGGCAGATGCTTCCTCCTTAACTGACCAGAGTAGCCACGACAACTTGGAACTTCAGTTCCTGCTGTTACAGTAACATTAATTTAAGAGCACAAATTTATAATGTATGTTTTAAATTCAAGGGTATGAATTACTCACTTGTTAGCACAAGATATATGCTTGTATCATGACACCTGATGGGCTCTGTAGTTTTTACAGTATGAGTACCAGTGTTTTTAATGGGAGATGTCATATGCATAAGAATGTTGAACATATATGACTTGTTGAAGTTGCAATAATGTCTGTGATCATGTGAATTTTACATTGCAAATCACTGTATTGTACATACTTTCATTAGGAAGCCAAAGGAAATTATCATACATTTCTGTCATTAGGACCCGGATTTATTTATTCTATCCACTCCGAACATGTTCTCCTCCTAGCTAGGAGAGATGTGAAGCAGAAACCACATTTTCATTTGATTGTCATTACACCCCCTCAAGTGTCTTCCAATTCAACATTCAACAGATACATTTCATATCTGAGGATAAAATAGCTCTGTGATAATCATCTTTCCTACTTCAAATGATGATGAACTCTTTATAAGGCTCAAATATGATGTGTTCAAATATAGCTTTATTGATCTCATGGTATTTCTTTAGGAGAGCTTACGGGTCCATCAAAGCAGAGCTAAAGCAAACAGCCAGAGGAAAGAGCAGCGACAGAGACAACTGAGAGAATCCCTTCAGGCCCAAGGAATCAACAGTATCAAGCATATGTACCAACAGAAACAACTAGAGGAGTTAAAACGAAAACAAGAGTACGTCCTCTCCTCTCCTCTCCCACATGCATGTCCTCCACTCCCACTCCATGCAGCAGTGTGTGGGTGTTTTCTCTCGCTGTGTGCTGAAGAATACATGACCGCATTTCAGTATATTACAGTGTTGTTGATTTGCTTTTCTCAGGGAATTCGAGGACAGGCAGAAGTCAAAGAGAGTGGAGATTGTGGCAAAAATCCTTCAGGAGGAACAGCTGGTAAAGAACAGAAAGAGGCACCAGGCACGGCTGCCTAAACCCACAACCACTGACAAGTTCCCATCTCTGGGGAGAGCAAGAGAAAAGCTCCTGTACTACTTGGATCCTAGCCCCCCATCAGCCACCGAGGAGAGTGCCACAATTGTGAGTGGCTCATTACATCTGAGATGACATTTATGAAATGACCGCGTGAAGCCATCGAGTGCATTTTGAACAATTATGACCCAATGTGTGTGTGCATTTGTCCAGCAGTCAAGACAGTTCAGTGACAGCACCAGCTCATCGTCACCTTCCTCTGATGTTGAGGACCTGGGGGAAACCATGCACCATGAAGTGGACGACCAGAGCCTTGCTGACAGCCTGGCTGAGCCTGAGTTCTCTGGGCTGTGGGACCAGAACTACAAGGTGCACTAAACAACAGCCACTGCCAACCAAAAGCAAATCCCTGCAAGCTGCTAAATTTAAACACTCATAAATCATGTCCCATTTACGGTACAGCAGTGACATCCTCTTTCTATGGATGTGCTTATTGCATAGTTTTCAACAGCTGAATTCCCCACTTGAAAACTGAAGCACGTTGTATAAATAACTCCACTGAAAGCCAACATTTAATTGATTTGAAGTAGTTGCGTAGCAGGTTCGATGTAAACAACAAAGCTGATGCAACTGAATTCTAGTTCACTGATTTAATCAGGCTGGCTGAAACCTGGCGGTTGAGGTTGCATGGGTAGGAACAGGGATAAAACACAGGTTCAATTGCCTTTAGCTCTACCTCCGGCTTGTTATTGTGTTCATATAAATACAGGTGTCAGTTTTTGTGGATGGGAAACCAGTGAGAGATCATGTTCTCGTTCATGCACAGAAGCACAGTCTGTCTTAACCCTCCCAGGTCAACAATCAGGCCACAGTGATGAGGCAATCCAAGTTTTTGAGGGCTTGTACTGATATTTTTAGATAAGAGCTTTTCTGTTTGCCATCACTGTTTGCATTAAAAATGGGAGAGGGTTTACATTAGGGATGTAGGCAATTAGTGCTGAAACATTTGTCGATTCATTAACAACAGTTGTAAAATTCTGTACTTTTTTTAATTTATTTTTAATTTAACCTTTATTTAACCAGGTAGGCCGTTGAGAACAGGTTCTCATTTGCAACGGCCAAGAACAGCATAAGCGTACAAGACAACATACAGTTTCACATTCAATATAGTACAAAAAAAAAGAGTGCAATCATTTAATAATAATAACGGAGTGTCTATTTGCACCCCAGGTACGAATAGCCTCGGCCACACAGCTGAGCTGTTCACACCCTGTGACGTAACAACAAAAACATGTTGCTCGCGTGCACCGAAATCATGGCGGATGTTCATCTTCCATGACTGCAGAAACTGGCATATTAGGAAAGTTTTGTCTCTAAAGTTTATAACAATTGAATTTCTAGCGGAAAATGGATACTACAGTTGCGCTTTCTGTGTTCAGTAAAAGCATACGACCGTTAGTTTGTTAGTTAGTACCTATTTTTTGTATACAGTATGGTTACCTAGCAACCGAGGCTTGAAGACACCAAGTGGTAAACAGTTGTACAACATTCTGTAAGAACTGGTAGGTGAGTGGTTAGAACACTGAGCTTTGTTCTGGTGGTCTCGTGTTTTTTTCATTTTGGATTGGATAATTTGCATGCAATTGCGCAAGTCAGGGCCTGCGAACGCAAACATTTTTTTGCAGGGTGGTAGGGGAAGACTCATGAATATGCTTGCTCTGGTTGGGTTGGTTAGGTTTAGGTAAGAGGAGTGGGATTGGTTATGGTTAGGGTAAGAATGTCAGGGTGATAATATTCCAAAAAGGTGTAATACATGAGTAGTATGGATAACTGTGTGCAAATATATGCCAAGGTACTGTAAATGCACAGGGGTGCAAATAGCATACATTGATATTTGTACCAGACGGGGTATTAATAGAACACATTGCTGTGTGCACCGGCGGGGTATGAATAGCATTCATTTCTAATTGCACCAGGGTACGAATAGCTCTTTTAATTGCACCAGGGTACGAATAGCATACACTGCTTATTGTACCAGGGGTGCAAATAGCCTCCCCCTAATAATAATAAACAAATGTTACTGTTTGATGTCCCTGCAAAGTTAATATCCTTGGGTTTGAAAACAGGACGTTTAAAGAAGTCACCTCGGAATCTCGGAAATTGTATTGTTGACTTTTTCTGTCATGTCATGTTTTATTGATTTAACAATTCATTCATTAGTAAGAATATAAATTAAAAAAAAGATTATAAATAATGGAAAAAAAATGTTATATGTAACATAATATAATGCATATCACAATGGTATAACCATTCCGACATATAATTGTCATAAGTTGCTCAAATTCTTAAAGATGGAGATTTGTGGTACATTATGTCGGCGGTGCTATGCGTGTGTTTCCAGCAGCTGGACCTTCATAGTAACTGCATTGTTTGTACCACAAGTATCTGTGTTCAGAACCTGCACGCCACAAGTGGTTTTCTATACCACAGAAAACTGTTCGGTGACTTGTTGGAGGTTTGACTTCACCTATTGCCCGCAGCTCTTTTTCTATCCAGCTAAATGTGGCTGCTGGTACTTTCACAATTCCTCCCCTGCAAAATGATCCCTGGCTAAACTAATTAATCCATTAAAACATATCATTAATAGGATAATGATGGTACTACTGCTACTATAACTACTGATGATGACAATGATAAGGAAAATGATTGTTGTTTTACTTGTTACAATAGAAGCATCACACTAATAAGACATTAGCATACAGTACAATGAGTGCCTGTAGGCAACTAGCACTGACTTCTGGAACTTCTACAATACAATACATATGTAATCAATCAAACACCATCACCACAGTGTTGCACCACAGTGACAGCATCGATTCTGAGTTTTTCTTTGAATCTGAAGATGAACTGCCTTGAAGAGAGGCAGAGCTGCTCTGTGGTAGTGGCTGATAGAAGCAGGAGTGTCTCTAGCTCACTGCCATGGAGGTGAGTTGGCTATCTGTCTCATCCAGCCCTCCACACACTTGAAATGTGCGGCGACAGGCATCACTTCTCATTGTGCTGGTGCCTTTGAGGCCTCAGACCGAGCACGGTGCTTACAGCTCAGAGCTGTGAGCAAGTGACAAGTCAAGTGGAAGCGATCTCTCCTCCTAACATGCAGATCTGACTCATTCCCTCATCACCGGCTACTTCTCAACACAGTAATGGCTAGTGCATTAGATGAGCACAGCAATGTAACAAAGCTAATAAGATGATTCATGAGGGGGAGAATAATGAGGAAATGTCAGTTCACTTCAAGTGCTTTACAATACAGAAAGAATAGAGCAGGGATAAAATGTCAAAACCATAAAAAGTGTAACACTTTTAAACCTTTTAACACACAATTTACCTCTTTTGTTTGTCCTTAAGTAGCCTAAATGTTGGAAAATTCATGTTATTCAACACTGTGTGACACAGCACGTCATATATTCTGTTTGAGCTTGTTCCGACCAGGACTCATTGTCGACCCTCAGTACTTTTTTGGTTCTATCTAAAAGGTGTTGCTAGCACCTATCTGTACTTGACAATTGTCAAGTACAGATAGTTGATTATACACTATTATATATGTTTTCTTTTTAAAACAAAGAACACTTTTCAATCTCATAATAGAATTTCATAATGCTAGATTACATTATATTTCATCTTTTGTGCACCTAATGACATGTGATGCATATTAACATCACCACTTAATCTGTAGGATATCACATTCCATTCTTGTTCATGCATTCAGAGGATAAAACCAAACACAAAGGAAAAATCTGAGGAACTAAAGAAACAACTGACAAGTAACAATCTTTTTTTTTTTTTTACTTTATGATGACAGAAAGTTCAGTTTAGGATTTAGTTTCATAGGCATTAGGCATACTCTCAAAATACATTTCCTACTTCTGCCTTTCTTTCACCTGTGTTCTATATAAAGAGTTTTTTTTTTAATGTCAGTGAATTTAGATTTTGTTATGACGGTGTGCTAACAAGAGTTTTTATTATAGTGATTATTTTGTATTACTTAACCATCTGTTGCTTCCCTGTGTGGTTACAGATGCTTTTGAATGAGAAAACAGCATTGGTGCAGACAGAAGTAAAGCAGGAAGAACCTGCAGTGGCCAGTGGAAAGCTCAGCATTCCTCCTAAAAAGGTTCACGGAAAGGAGCTGAAAGGGCCTCCATTCATCAGTAAACCAGAGATCATCCTGTTTAAGGTACCACACTACTGGTTCTGTAGAATGCACATTCTGAAAATACTTTGTTATAGGAATTCATGGATTTAAGCATGATGAATACTAATAAACTTGTGCGTAATGTTCATTTTTCCTCTTGAAAACATGTAATTAACAGTGGATTTTTGATCTTTTGTTGATAGATTTTAGACTGACATTAAGGTGAATGTTCTGTTTTAGGACTTTGAAGTGGGGAAGATGTATAAGAAGAAAATCGTCCTGACTAACATAAGCTACATCACCAACCACTGCAAGCTTCTCGGGGTCTCCGCCCATCTGAAGGATTTTATCTCTATCAAGTAAGAGTTCTCTAAACACACACGACGGTAGTGGCTACGGTACAGTGCACGTGTGATTGAAAGCTCTCAATGAATGTGAATAATGGCAAGAATGCTTAATTCTGCTGAGTAATACAAGTACTATACATCTTGAAAACAAATCATACCTTGTCATGTATCCCCAGCTATGATACAGCCTATTGCATTGGCCAAAATGAAAAAGCTTAAAAGTGCAATTCACCAGTTTAGCATTGCACTCCTATAACATTGTCGGACTCACAATGAACGTAAAAAAAACATGTTAAAATTTATTGACAAACAGAGATTTCGTCCTTTTTATTACATGCTGTTCTTCTTCCTTGTTTACACTATCCACAATGCTACTCGACTGCAGACAGATTTGGGCGTGTTATGCTCATAGCAGCTGTAGCTTTGAGCCGCTAGCCTCCAGCAGAGAAGAGGAGCCGGCTACAGATGTCTGGTAAACTCTATCTAACTCCACACAACCAGGTTTTTTACCAGATTTTTCACCAGATTTTTAAACTTGTAGTCCAGTCAACGTTGCCTCAGGTGACATCACTTGAGGCGATTGATCAGATTTCGCACAGCTCCCTCTGGAGCCGCTTCATACAACTTTTTCGTACATATGCTATAGTACTCCCCAAGGCCTTTATACAGACGTTGATGCATTAAATTGAGTTTCCCTTTAATAGGCATTCAAAAATAAACGGAACTTTCAAATCTTCTATTGCTACTTTAATAAGGTCATTAGGACATGATGAAAATCAAATAGTGTCATCAACTTCTCCATCCAAATTCCATTAAAGTTTGGATGAAGGTATGCTGTTTCTAGAGCTAGAGGTGTTTACAACAACACATGTTAAAGCTTCTATAAACTCAATATATGTTGGACAGCTTCAATAAACACATTGAAACTAGTGCTGTCATTCGATTAAAATATTTAATTGTGTTTAATTGCATGATTGTCCATAGTTAACTCGCGATTAATCGCAGGTTTTTTTATCTGTTATAAATGTACTTTAAAAGGGATATTTTTCAAGTTTTTAATTCTCTTATCAACACGGGAGCGGACAAATATGCTTGCTTTACGCAAATGTTCGTTATTATTGCAACAATCCAAAACAATGACAAATACGGTCTAGAACAGGGGTGGCCAACCAGTTAGGTATAAAGAGCCACAAAAAAAACGCACCATATCAAAAAGCCACACAACACATGCACGTCCACACTACAACAGCAACAGTGTCTTCCAGATCTAATGACATACATACATAGCAGTTTTCATAGTTTTTTTTCTCACTTAGATTGACTCAGTGGGAAACCTGACAGTCTTTGTTATCCACAATCCTTTTCAGGTCTTGCTTGAACTTGGTTGTGGCCACTCGAAGCAACTCTCCCACTAATTTGTCACTAAAGGGGCTTTCAAACAATCGGATTCAGCAGTGAAAGGGTTAACGAGGAAGGTGATCTGTGGCCGCTGTTTTTCCTCAGGTTGCAGAATCTGTCCTCAAAACTCTGCTACATTATTTTCCATTTTAAAATAATTGGCAGATGTATTGGCAGATGCATTCAAATGTGTTTTTTTTACTTATCTGAAATACTGTATGTTTCAGAAAAGTTAAAAACAACAATCAACCAATGACACAGCCCCAAGCCACACAGTAAGAGCCTCACAGGAGCAGGCAAAGAGCCGCATACGGCTCAAGAGCCACAGGTTCGCCACCCCTGGTCTAGAATATTCTCCAGAATAATCTCAAAGGTACTGTATGCTCACAAAATATGCTGAAAGCATATCATGGCAAACTCAAGCCCACCAAGCAACAGCAGATGGGCACATTCAATACAACCACTTCTTGTCATTTTAAAAGACGACGGAGTGGACATGAAAGCAAAGCCTGTCCTCCCACGTATGGACGCCATCTTGGATCACCACGATCACAGCTCTCTTATGAGCCTCAGCTCAGTGAGTCAGTCTACGTCTCTGCTATCTCCTCTCTCTCAGCCTGCCAGCAGACCACAGGCAGGGCAGATATGCATTGTTCTCCAGGTCACTCACTGTGTGTCACTTTCCCATCAGCTCCCCCATGACTTGATGTGGTTTCTTCGTCTCTCTTCTTTCATGCCTGACTGAGTGAAGAGTCTCCTGATGACTCTAAAGCCCGTGTGCTGGACCACTTGTCTGAACATATCACCTTCTAGTTTCTGATCTTAACTCACATGTACAGTACTAACAACAGGTGCTGCCCGCTGTTAGTTTTCCACATTAGATTATTTAGTACTTCATTACTTGATACAAAAAATCTGCAATTTCTTCCATTATGATAAAAGCTGGTTTGTCACTCTACTCATTATTCAATGACATAAAGGAAAGGATTAAGTATTTACAGTGTGACTATGCATTTTAGAAAATATATTAAAAAGTAGTCTGGTAGTCAGGAAACCACATTTAAAAACTGAATTATGGGGGCACCTGGTTAGCTCACCTGGTTGAGTGTGCGCCCCCATGTACAGAGGCTCAGTCCTTGTCACAGGTCGAGAGTTTGGTTCTTTGCTGCATGTCATCCCCCTCTCTCTCCCACTTTCCTTACTTAATCTGCCCTATCAATAAAGCAATAAAAAAAAAATTACTGAATTATGCTTACACATGCTGACAAATTCACCTGTTTCTGCCACCTGTTACTACACCCTACTACTATTTAGTGTCTAATGTGTGTACCTACAATATTGAGATCAGTCGTGACATCTGCAAAACCTTCATGGCTCACCCAGCGAAAACCATTAGCACATCAGGAGAGAGCAAAATGTGAACCAGGAACACACTGGGCTTTTTCACACCAGCCCATGATTCCCTGTACGCCCCCTGAGTTTCTAAAAATGATCCCCGCTCCCCCTGCCCAGCATGCATGCATTGTGCATTTGTGCCAGAAAGGCTACTCTATGGCCCAGGCTTGCCAGACTTGGTGAGAACCCATTGCAAGAAGCTGTCGTTATGCAATTAGTATCACTTCCTTGCATGTATTGCAAATGACTGAGAGGAAGACACCCCTCTGTTGTCTGTATGCTCCTGAGCTGAGTTGTGAGATAAAGCCTGAGGCTGTAGTAGAAATGGTGGTACTCGACAACATCTGAGGGTGCGATCACACCTACAATTTGTTTAATTTGGTCCAAATCATGCAGCATCAGGATGAGATACACTGTTTTGTTTCTCACTCAAATCCAGCCAGTATAAATCCTAGCGCCTGTGGTCACAGCAGGCTGGTGACCAGCGGCAGTGCAAACGGCACTAACAGAAGGTTTGCTGATCCAGCAGGGAGTCGGGCATTCCGGAATCAGACCCCTGGAGCTGGGAATTGCGCCTGGCTAAACTTAAGTTGCTACAGTGGCTAACTGAAACAGCACTATACAGAAACTGCTCTTCTGAGGGTTTCTAACGATATTTCAGTGTCCTCTGATGTGGGTGATTGTTCTGTGTTGGTACTTCTTGACCTCAGCTCAGCATTCAACACAGTAGACCATCACATCCTGATTAAAAGGTAACCCGATTTGGTGGGTATATCAGCCACAGCTCCAGACTGGTTTTCATCGTTTCTTACTGACAGATGCTTTACCGTCTCTATAGGAGACTATGTGTCAGACTCCTCTCCAGTGTCCTGTGGTGTCCCACAGGGCTCGGTTCTGGGGCCCCTGCTATTCTCGTTATATTTGCTGCCTTTGGGACACATCATAAACAGATACAATATTGCTTAGCAGTTATATGCAGATGATATCCAGTTAAATTTTTCATTTAAACCCAGTGAGGCCTCTGTTTCTTGACGGTCTCAATGCTATTAGGGACTGGGTAGCAGTAAATTCATTACAGCTCAATACTGATAAAACGGAGGTTCTGATTGTTCAAGAAAAGGTCATCCCCACAATCATACAGTGTATTGGGCCTGTTTTCTCTGCTGTCCGGTCAAACCTGCGCAATTTAGAGGTGATGTTCGATAAATGGACATTGTTTGACACATGTAAAGCAGCTAACCCAATCTTGTTTTTTTTTCGCCTGAGAAATATTTTTAAACTGAAATCTGTAGTTTCTACTGCTGAACTAGAGACGCTCACACATGTATTTATCTCTTCCCGCATTGACTACTGTAACTCACTATTCTCTGCACTCAATATGTCTGCCCTCGATCGCCTTCAATCTATTCAAAAGGCTGGCGCAAGGCTACTTAGAAGGTCATCTAGACGGTCTCACATCATCCCTGTACTCAAGTCAATGCACTGGCAAATATAGGATTCAGTTTAAGATTCTCACACTAACAGTAGATCATTGCACAGTCAGCCACCTGCATATGTGGCTGACCTACTGGAACCTTATTTGACAGCGCGCCCTCTAAGGTCTACTTTGTCAAATTTACTAACTGTTCCTCGCACCCAGTTTAGGGCCCGTGGTGGCCTTTGAGTCAGTAGCACCGAGACTTTGGAACGCTCTGCCTCCTCCAATACCATCTGCTGTCTCTGTTGACTCTTTTAAAAATCAGTTAAATACCTACTTTTTTAAACAGGCGTTTGGTTGACCTGTCCCCACTTTATTTTATTTGTATATGTATTACTTTATGATTTTATTTTTAAATATGTTTCATATTATATGTTTTATGTAAAGCACTTTGTGATTTTAATCTGTGAAAAATGCTATATAAATACAGTTTACTTACTTACTTTAACTGAAGGTCTCCGATTCGTCTCCAAAACTGTATTGCAGATAGAGATTTGTAAGCCCAGATCAAATCTTGAGAGCAAGCAAAGACAGAACTGTTTGCATAATAATTGTTTTGATCTCACAAGAGAAATTAAGTCTCTAGAATTGAATGGCAGTAGATCTTTCTATGTTTGCTATATTCAAAACAGTGTGATCTCAGATTTGGAAGCCTGCATGCATGTTTAACTGAGATCAGAGCAAACCCAACTTAATTTTACCTTGAGTGATGTTTCATCCTTTTAGATCTTCAAAGTAAAGTGGTCTATCAGCCTTTTGATTTGTCTAAAAGACTTTGTGACTGTGAAATAGAGACAATCTTGACAGCCATTATGGTTGTGTCCTGGTAAAATGTGTTGGCTAAAAAAGTTAGTAAGGGCCTTTTCATATTCTCAAGTGCTTGTTATCTGTCAAAGGAAAGTTAATTCTAATGACTGACAACCAGAAAACCATGCTGCTGTGCTTGTTGTTTTATTTACATTCTCTGGTAGTTTGCCTAAGAGTCCACAAATACATGATTTAATATGAGCATCAGTCAAAACTGCAGTGGAGCTGTATGTCCTATAATAGGCCCATGTTCCTTTCTGAAACTGCTCTTAAAACACTTGTCATTGTCAACACTACATGGCTGTCATATAATTCTTAAAACTGCAGTGCAAAAATATGCATTATGTAGTAGCCACTAAATGTGAACAGAAAAATTCTGTGAAATAAGTATGACAGCAAGATTGTTCAAAGAATATTGACACACATCATCAGAGTTTTGATGTTTTGCTGTATTATTGCTTTCATACGTGGTTATGAGTATAAGTGTGTTTTAGCTCTGTTGAACTGAATAATGAACTGAGAGTGCTTATTGATTCACTGTAGGAGAAGCCAATGGGCCAGAATGTAAAATAGAACACACAGCATAGTCAGTAATACTGTAACAGCCTTGGCATCAGTTTCATCACTTCAGTCTACTGCAATAGATATACTGTACAATATGGCCTTGTTTGCAGCATTTTATATAGGGCTCTAGCAGGCTTTTTCGAACACTGCCTCACTCAGCATCTAATCTCAAGTGAACTGTTCTAATTTTTTTTTTTATTAACATGTCTTTTCATAACACTTGTCTCGAAGCTAGGAAAGAAGAATGGTATCAATAAGGAAGGAAATTAGCCAAAAGAAGAAAAACGAAAATTCTGATGGAAGGGCATTTGAAATGTATAATTACCACCAGATTTACCCAACCAGGTGGAATGCTTTCATACACTTCCAGGTCACAGTGGTGAGCTGGATGGCAGCTTCAGTCAGCCATCCTGACAGCTGGACCAACAACTTCAAACAACTGGCTCTAACCAAACATAATGGTCCATTGCCCACTGGTGTTGATGATAGTATGCACAGATAGCAAATTATGTCTAGTCAAGTGTGTACGCATGTTATTCATCATAGCTATTCAACAATTAAACATGAAGCACATTTTGAGTTCATCAAATATAATTTGAAGAGGTCCACAGCTATTCAAACCATGTTTCAGAGGAGGCTTATTTACATTTTCTTTTTTTTGTGGCTATAAACAGCATCAAATCCTCTCTCTTTAGATGGTTGAGGACTGATCATCTCTTTGTATTTTCAACCATTTACTTCATGACAATTTCCAGTGAATATTTGCCTACAGCATCCAACCCATCATGTTCACTGGGGACTGGAAGCAGCTGTGTCATGTTCCAGTTGCACCATGCAACTTCATGTCTCTGTTGAAAGCAGTTAAATTCGTCTTTTCTTCAAGTTTTCTGTTCTTTAGCAGCCACATTTATAATATCGTTTAGTTCTATAATAGTTTGTTTTTATCATAGGCCGAGCAAACAGCAGCCTGCTACCACATTAGCTTTCTTGCTAAAGTCTCCTTTTTATCTTACTTACAAACGATGAACGCACGTCTCGTCCTGCACCTTAGCTTGTTAAACAAGCAGCCAAACAAACATTCATCAGGGTAAAGTGCACTGCTAAGGTCAGTTTGCAGGCTAGATAGCTAATTAGCTGATAAGCTGCAGGACATTAAACAGCATGTACATAAATGTACCTCCAAATGTCACTTCGGTCTGGTTAGATGCTTGTGTGATCTTCGATCAGTTAGAAAATTTGGCATAAGAAAACTAGAAAAACTGATATGAACCCTTTCAGCTTTCGTCTTCTACCACCTGCAGGCCAAAATGACAACTTGGCACTAAAGATATCTCATGAGCTACATACATGCAAACTAGCTACTGCATGATTTCCTTTAGATTTACATTTTTCCAACTCTGTAATGGGATGATACCATTACCAAAACCTAATAATGAGGTTGTTTAGTATCCATTTTAATCTGTAACTGTAGCTTCTTCATAATTATGCTCATAGTTGCATGTTTCCAGCTTTTTGTTTATCTTTTGAATCTTGAGAATCCTCCTTGCTTCTCTGGCTGGCTGCCTGCTATATTCATATCGATCGCCTCTCTTCTTGTGTCTTTTCGGAGGGCAGAGAGTTGTGAAACTCCTCTGGGCAGCATTAGGGTTGGTGTTAACGTGTGCTCTTTGCATTCAACACATTCCTCATGTTGGTTTAAAACTTTATACTATAAACTTTTCGTTTCTGCTCTGTTTTACACTGCAATATATTAATGAAATAATTCACAACCATTTTGTTCCACACTGCAGTGTTTTCAAATGGGACAATAGCTTTTCTTTCTTTTTTTCTGTGCTGTGCAAACCATATGTGCAAACTGAGCATTAGATTGACTTTTGACCTCAGCTCATTCTTCTGCTTATCTATGCCAGTCTCAGGAGATTCATCATACTTCAGCATCATATTTGAAGCTGCTGATCTTTTGTTGAATGCAGCGTATTTCCTCCCGCAGATGCATATACATTCTTTGGTGCTTTAAATACAAAGTGTTTCCTTTGGGTCTTGTTTTATGTTGTACACATATGTGTAAGGCCATGAAAAGACAAAATCAAACACTAGTTTTACATTGTGTTACGGATCAGAAATATGTCTATCAAATATTTTACTCTGAGCAACTCTTGTCTTAACTGTGTAATATCCAGATGAATAACCATAGTAACAGCATTCTGTTTTCCATATGTGGTAAATAAAAATTGCATTTAGACTGTATAAATAAATGCAGATTTTATTCATTGTGATTTGTGTTTCAGCTTTGAGCCTCCTGGTTCTTTATCTACTGGGATGTCCTGTGACATGCAGGCTGTTTTTCAACCTATGGTTAGTAACATCCCCCCTCCTTTTACACATCTACAGTGCATATGACTGCAGTCTCAGATCTGCATTCAAAAGGTGTTTTTTACCCCTTTTGAGTCCGCGGAATGTACCAAAAACATAATTTTGTCAATTTGGAATGAAGCATGCTACATACTTTTCAGTGGCTCAGTGGGTAGAGCAGGTGCACATATATTGAGAGGTTTATGCCTTGACGCAGAGGTCCAGGGTTCGAATCTGACTTGTGACAATTTCCTGCATGTCTTCCCCCCCTTTCTCACCTAGCTGTCCTATCAAATAAAGGTGGAAAAAACCTGAAAAAATAATCTTAAAAAAATATATTTTACTACATATTTTTACATACATACATATATTCTACACTACTTTGCTTTATTTGAGTTACAGTTCATATAGCTTTGCGATGCACCGTTTAATGTATTCCATTTTTAATATGCAGTCAGTGGCACATTTTTTTGTTGTGTTGGCTGTGGTACCATTTTGGATTTCAATTGAAATTATGCCTCTGAGGTTAAGATGCTGGCTTTCAGCTTTAATTTGAGGGTTTTCACATCCGCATCAGATGAACAGCGTCAGAATTACACAATGGAAACTCTGCTAAATGTGCCTTTGTATATCATATAGTCTTCTGCTTATTGCCATTATGAGCTGTGCAAATAACAAGAGGTAGAGAGGCCTCAGATATTCCCTGCAGCACCCCAGGAGTCGGTTAACAAATAAGATAAAAGATGATAGTCAAATGCAAAAATAAAATTGCATACATGTGCTTGTGAAAAGCTAAAAGAATGAACAGAAATACAGGAACCATAGATTTGTGAAGACAGATTTCTACTCTTTCTTATCAGCCAATTCATAACTTATTCTCTCGCTGACATTCCACTCGCTTGTTTTAGAATCAAATTTCTGCAGTTTAATCAAATGTCAAAGCTTTATTCTGAATACAATGTCAGGTGGCCAACGCTGTTTATTGAAACATTTTGCCATTATCCGATCCCTTCAGATAAACGAGGACCTGGAAGGAGAGGTCCAGTTTGCATCAGCAATGGGTCCCTTCTCTGTGCCCGTCAGATGCACCATAAAGAGATGTGATGTGAGTCGTGTGCTGTATTCAAACTAGAGAAAATTGGTGTACATTACAAATGACTACCAGTGTAATATTCATGCCTTGCTATTTTCATATTGTTGTGTCTGTCTTGTTTCTTGCTATATATGCTGTTGTTTGGGAGCGTATGAGAATATATACTAAATGGATTTTGTTGGCCCATATAGTTGCAGTTTAGGTTGCTGTAGTAATAATGATGTAGGAATAATAGGAAAAATAATTATCGAATAAATATGCAATCACCGCACCACAGAAGAACAACTGACTGGCTATCTATCCCAATACAACAGTCTAATTATACTCTGCATCTTATTTAATCAATTGATGTTTGTGATCTGCTGATGCTAATTACTGTACTGTGTGTGAATGTATCCTCTCTCTCTAGCTGGAGGTCGACAGCCAGTTCATTGACTTCGGTTCGCACGTGGTGGGCCAGACTATTTCATGGACTATCACCTTGACCAACAAGGGTGCACTGGCCACCCTCTTCAGCCTGGACACATGTCTCAGTCCAGAAACTAGCCATGTCCAGATGGCATCCCAGGTCTCTGCCATCACCTGCCAGGTCAGACTGTCGATCTGGACCTCAAGAATTGATGTTTCTTTGATGGCCTGATGGAGCAAATTTACAGCTATGAATTAGAAATTAGAGTATTTAAAATTAGATTTTTATGTGTATTCAATTCACATTATCAGGTCTAAAGACAATCATATGTATAAACTGTCATGTATAAAATCCAAGGTGTGTTGTTGGCTGACAGGAGACAAGCAGTCAAAGCACAACATCCGTCGACCAGAGCAGCTCTGTATCCCTGGGCACGGGAGAACTCCAACCAAAGCAAGAGAATCAGGAGCTCTCTGAGGCTTTGCAGCAAGAGCACTCAGGTAAAGCTGTTGTACATGAGCACAACATTATTAACAATTATTATTAAATGCCGATTTTTTACCTGAATTAGAGTTCTACACGGTCTTAAAACTGAAACCTGAACCTGTACTTGCATCTTTAAAATCCAGCCCATCTGAACCTAGTCCATATCCACGACGTTCCACTTCCGGGATTGCACCGTTGCCGATAGAAATTCCGCCAGATTTCACTCTTTTCGGAACGGTGTCCGTTACCTTACGCTTTCTTTGTGTTGTCATTTTAAACTCCGGTGGATTTATGAGGACTATGGTTAACTGCTCCTCAGATCTCTGCAGGGTAAATCCAGACAGCTAGCTAGACTATCTGTCCAATCTGAGTTTTCTGTTGCACGACTAAAACAACTTTTGAACGTACACATGTTCCACCAAAACAAGTTCTTTCCCGAGGCTATTTTGCAGCGCCACCGTGGCTCCGTCCGGTGCTTAGCACTGTCCATGACGATTGTGATTGGTTTAAAGAAATGCCAATAAACCAGAGCATAATCATGCCTTAGTCACAAGATGTTGTAGGGAAAAGATACACTGACAGTGAATATTTTGATAAATATTGTCAGTAAAAACTTCTCGCTGTAATGTTGATGAAAATATAATCTGAGCAGTATTTTGTTACCTACTAAACGTATCAGCCAGTGCAGTTGTACTGTATATGAACATCATTTGTGGAAGACAGTGTTTCCTAAAACAGCCTCTTAAATACTGGAAAGTAAGGGCTGACAAAATCTTCTCATTGTGGATGATTTCTCTCATTATTCTATTCATTAGGACACTTGGTCCTGGTAAGAACAAAACAAATGAGCGCGCGCACAGAAAGCGGAGGGATCACCTTGTTCTCACAGCTGATGACAAGGAGACATTTTTTCTTTAATGTTCTCTCAGATCAGAAGTCTTCATCGCTGCACTCAGCACTTTCCTCCACTGATGCTCTGATAAACTGTTCAGTCTTTTGCCTCTGCTCTGCTGGTTTGGAAAATACTGTCTATTTTTTTTTTATTCGCCATTGTTGGGAAAGGCTGTCTGATCTAGGCTGCTGGCAGTAGTTCATATTTTGTGCCTTTATTTGCTTTTTATGTCACCCATATCTCTCGAACAAATGGCCGGATTGCAGATTAGCATCACATTTTCTTTCTAGGCCAAACTGTCAGGATTCTGATGAGCTACTGTATCTGCTTATCCGTTGCTCATATTACACACTATTTGAAAATGCGCATTCATACTGCACGTAGGAAGATAGCTGCTAATTTTGGTGACCCTCATGAGCTTTCCCTTAGTGCCACCATGAGGCCAAATTTTGGCTTGTAAAACTATTCTTTCATCTACCGAGTTCACAGTGTTTTCTTTGTGTTGTATTTGGTGGGTTGGCAGCTCCTCAAGGCAGGTTGACCACTAAGTTCATTACCTAAGTTCAGGGTTTGCCTTGTGTGTGGGTGTGGGTGTGGGTGTGTGTGCGTGCGTGTGTGTGTGTGTGTGTGTGTGTGTGTGTGTGTGTGTGTGTGTGTGTGTGTGTTGCAGAGTCGGACGCTTCAGCTACAGGTACAGAAGCGATTCCTGAGACTTGTGTGTCCCCTGATGTGGATGCCCAAATGGACCAGAGCCACTCAGACTCCGATGAAATAAGGCTAGGAAATGTAAGTATTGAGTCTTATTGCAAATACTAAGTTTTCTTACAGTAACACAATTATTTTGGTGGTCCCCTGATTTTTCATCTACCATTACATTATTATTGTCCAATACATTCCCATCAGTCTCAGCTGCACTGTGTTTGTGTTAAGTGCTAATTAGCAAATGTTAGCATGCTTACATGCTAAAGTAAGGCAGTGATCATGGCAAACATTCTACCTGCTTAACATAAGCATGCTAGCATTGTCATTGTGAGCATGTTAGCATGCCTAAGTACAGCCCCACAGGGTGCTATCCTAGCATAGCTGTAGACTCTCAGACTTGTTGAGATACATTATGGACTAAAGTGTTGGTGAGTGGAACATTTTGACCTGAAGGTAGCACTAGATATATTGTCAGGGAATCATTTACTAATCATCCTCTTGGGACCTTTACTAGTTGTTGAGATATTTTGGTCAGGCTCAAGGTGTTAATCACTGACATCATCACCCCTGCTGCTAGCTCTTGGTATAAAAATGGTCATATTTGAAGATATTGGCACAATGAATTGCTATCGACATGACCCAAAAATATCAGTATCAGCCTGTGCAACTGTACTAGCAGAGAGAAACCTGCTTTGTTTCTGAAGAGACATACTGTTATATGTGTCTGTAGAAGACAATCTGCCTCTCTATCTTGTTTTTAGCACAGATGCTGTGTGTGCCTTGTGGCCCATGTGAAGTTCTGGAGTTGTTCAGGGTTCATTACGTCTCTCTGGTGGGGGGCTAATGGTGCAATGCCTCTCCCCCTGCGCTTGTCATGGTTGTGTGTGTTGCATGTCTCTGCGTACCCGCGGCTCGATTATTGTCATTTTGACTGATACTTTCACATTGTTTGGTTGAAGGCTGGCGTCTTAAATGGAAACTTATCCATCAAGCTATCGTGGTCCCACAACATTGAGTTGGTTGCTGCTCGATTGGCTTCCTCCTCTCTTTTTGTTTTTTATCATTGCTCTCACCACCTTGATACTTCTTCTTTTGTCTGATCTTCTTCTTGATCAGACAAATCTCCACACAGCTTTTCACTATAGTTTGATTGCATGTCTTTTTGAAGTTTCACATCTGAGAGATTTCAGCTTCCACTACATTGATAGACATGGTTTTGTGTTAATAGAGTAAAATGGTTAAACTAAACTGTCCTGTGTGCACTAAATCATCTTCAGAATTCAAACGTCTGATGTTTATTTAAGTTAACTGGTCATTTTACATTTGTTTTATAGAATTCTTTTAGACTATGTCTTAAAGACTATGACATAAAATATTTTATATTAAAAAAATCAAATGTTTGCTTGCTTGTTGATGTACCTTTCCTCAGGTTAAAGAGGGGGAGATTGGACCTTTTGAAAGCATTCAACTGGAGGTTGTATTCACTCCAACCATTCCAGGAGAGGCCAAACTAGACTTCCACATCAAATTCTCTGACTTAACCAGCAAACCAGTAAGACACAACATGTTCATCATTTTCTAAATATCATAGGTAGAATACAAGATAAGGGTAGTAGTTCTGAGTAGTTTATAGAGCCATAGATATGTAATCATGTAAGTGTTATTTTATGTGAATCATTTGTGATTAAAGGCATGTTGGTACAAACAGATACCCATCCAGGTGAGGGGTGTGGCAGTCAGCGTCCCTGTATGGGTGGTTCAGCCCAGCATTGACCTGAAGATCTGCATGTTTGACCGCCTCTATCAAGACAGTATCATGGTCCAAAGCAGGTGGGTCCCAGAGCCTGAGATGGCTTGACAGATTTGTCATATATGTAAACGCACTTAATACAGCAATGTTCTTGCGCACCCTGCGTTTCCTTCTTTGCAATCAAAACTCAGAATGTAATACACATGAGAGATGAGAGGGGCCTAGGTAATCTCAGTGAATCAACACAACATTGCACCGATTGTGTCACTGATTTAATTCTGTACAAACTGTACTGTTTAACCTAAAATGTTGCACTACTGTTACTACTTCTTCTATTTGTTGATGAAGTGAAACCAGAAATCCCTACAGTACAGTAATAACATGTTTGTCAAAAAAAAAAAAAACATGAATAGTTTAGTCTTAAAAGCTTGAAGAAAATTAGGATGCACAAAACACAAGCAAAGGAACAATTAACTGCCAACCTTGTATACGTAGCTCATTTTTTGTCGTACTAAACACCAACAATAAATACCTCAATGGAGAAATACACCAGAGACATTTGAACAGTCCCTCTGCCCATACACTATAATTGAATAAAGCCAGTCTTCTATCCCTTGATGATGTCCAATTGGTTTACACACATTTACACACGTTTAGTCTAACTACCTTGTTTGAATAGGCAACGCATTAAATTAAGGGACACAAGAAGTCATTTAATACCTAATTAGTGTCACTTTAAGTTATCATCTGTGCCAAGAAACTGTATAAAGCCTTATTGGAATTCCATCAGTTTTCAAAGTGATGTGCATGTTGTAATTAAAAAGACAAGGCATCAGTACCGTTAAAGGACAATTCACACAGAACATGTGACCTCAGGGTACCCCTTTATTTTACTGGTCCCTTCATTTCCAAAACATTTCCTAAAAATTAATCAAAATCCTTACTTACTTTTTTGGATGTTTCTCGGACAAGTATATTAATTTGGTACTGATTATAAAGAAATTGGAATTGTATTATTTACTTATTATTGTTCATTTATTTGAGTTTGTAAGAATGAACCAGTGTGACGTGATATAGTCGTTGCATAATAGAAGTGTACTGTTTGTTCAAAATCAAACTTCATATTTTTTGTGTTGAACTATATTTTTGTGTTCAACTGTACATACGAGTTATATATCAGTTACTTTCTAGTAAAATGTTAGGAAAGGTTATTAGAGGAAAGGTGCTCATAAAAGAAAGTGCCATCTTTGTAATCAGTTTCAGTGTTTATGAGTTGTAATTGTGCTAAAGATGAGTTTGTGTTAACCTGCATGACCAATGCCAGCAAAGCCACAAGAAAAAAAAAGTCACTGCAACAGAATTGTGGGATCTCAATTTAGGATGAGCTGTGTTTTCATGTACAATGTGAGCAGATGGTCCACAACAGCACGCACACATACATATACAACGTATTCCCAAAGGAAACAGCACGGTATTCACTAGCAGTTCATTTGTTCAGGACGAGCTTTAGCTTTTACAAGGCAATTTCCTTAAATGAGACCAAAACGTTTGCCAACAGAGGTGCACACAGACTGCAAGAGCAAGTGACATGACAGATTCAGACCACTCTAAGGTAGTCAGTCTCCAGGTAAAATTCAGCCTTTGTATACAGACAGTTGGGGAAATTAGGCAAATTATGTCCTTTTAAAGAAACAAAATAGCTGCTGTTTTTGTGGAAGCATATTTGACTATTTCTGGATGCATCTTGTCACAAAAAAACTGTGTAATGTGTGACTGCATATACCAAACAAACGGATGGTATTGGCAAAGGGGAACAGCGGTCACAAATCCAACCTCATTAGAAGGGATAGAAATAACTGCGGACTTGTTTCTGCTAACAAGTCTTGAACCAGCATATCTCATGGGACAAGTCAAAAACTACAAAATGGTGAACTGTACAAGATGTATTTAGTGTATTATATAATATTTTTTAGTCTATCCACATAGTTCTGGATATGTCAGAAACAATACTGAGGATTTCCAAAGGATAGTCTTTATTCAATAGTTTATAATCACATGTTGTTGTAGCCTGACAAGCCAGACCCACATCAAGATGTTAGGTTTGGGAACTCGCCATTGGCAGGGCTCAATCTGAGGGGCGGGATTAACGGTTGTCTTTCAAATTCCCTCTGCTCTCATAGCCAACCAGAGCAACGCTAGTTGATAGATTAAACTTTTGCCGTATCCGGTCGGCAAAAGTCCGAACACATCTTCCTTTTTTATGAGTGACTTAAGTGTTTAACTCCAAGTCTTCCAGAGTCGCAGCTAAAGCCCATTCGAAAGACCGCTGTTCGCCAGCAGCAGCAGCCATCTTCTTTGTTTTCAAGTAGCAGGGAATTCATGTGGAACCGTCGCAACTCTGCCGTCCTTATGTTAAGCCCGCCCACCGACTCTATACACGATGTGATTGGCCTGACCAGGATTTGGTTTTTCCAGCTCGCAAGCCAACGGAGAGTTGCTAGACTGACGCTGGCTGCAAATTAAATTTGCTGCCGCTAGGGTGCGTCTAGATTTCTAGGCTAATATTGTTGCACATTTCTGTTATTTTGTCCCTTGGGACTGACTCCACCCCGATTTGTGATGTTAGAGTACCTATTAGTGCCTCTCTGACATCATGCTGGCATTTAATGGATAGAAAAGGCCAATCCTTTCTTCCCTAAAATATTTTTTAAAATACTGTTATAGGCAAATGCTTTAACATTAAGTCATGGAATGTTGAAAACTCTACAGCCCAATTTTCACAGACCAAGAAGTCAACAACTTGTGGGCAAACTAAAAGCATGTCTGAATAGGCCAAGTCAGTATGTTAATACAACAGAGTGCATATTAAACAGCTTATTGTAAAATCATTGTTAATATTGTCTAATGCACACCTGGTAGAAAGGTACTGTATACAGGAGAGTCATGCAATAAAGGATAGTGAACTCCAACACACTGTCAGCACTTTTCAAAAGTTTACTAAAAAAAAGGCAGTCATAGACCATCAGGCATTCAACTCACTACACGAAACACCATCTTTATACTCAAGCCACAACCTGTAACAACCAATCAAAATGTATTGATAAGATTATTATAATGAACTTCATATTAAGATTGAAATACTGTATTTAAGAGGCTGCATAAAACCCTTCAGCCCAATGAGATGACTGCAGAAGTGAGTGCATGTCATTTTTCCATTTTATTTGTTGTCATGCTCAGAAACATCCTTGGAATAGAGTTTGGAAAGTGGCATGAACTGCTGATGTAGCATTCTAGCTTATCTGCTGAATAGAATACTAAAACTCCCTCACATACCCAGTCTCTGCCAAAACAGACATTTTTACAGAAAACCGGCTCATGGAAATCCCTTAAAAATGACAGTGCCAGCTTACTTTTTTAGCTGGCCCAACATAAAACTCTACTAACTACGCTCAGAGCCAAGTATTGAGATATTCAACAAATGTGCAGACATAATAAAATAGAGATGCATTAGCTGATAAATGTTTCTAATCAAAGGAGGATGCAAGGGACCTAACAGTAAGCTCACATACCCCACAGTCCTCTTTGCTCCATACAATAGCACAGGACTAGAATTAATCCTTCATGATTATGGATGTGATATACATTATGATGCACACAAAAGGTTAAGGATTCGCCAGGGACAGTAACATTTACAGGAGTGTGGTCCACCACCCAGTCAGTCATTGTGTCACATCATGTGGGGGAGGGAGTGCATGTGTGTGGGTGGGGGATTTGTGACAATTGCCATCTGGTGCGCTGGCACACCAGAACATGTGACAAGATGACGATGACAGCATCAGTGTGAACGGCAGCTTTTTGAAAAAAAAAAAGAAATGTTAATGCTTGCACCAGCAAACCATGCAATATGTCACTCTGCCTCCAAGACAGTAATTTGAACATAAATAGCTTGGCAGGCATTTTGGGGAAACAATAAGAGAGCTGCTGCTTTCATCATACAATTTGTCACTTTTTCCTTAGTAGATCCCACAATCCTCCTTAGTTTGGCAGTTTTCTTAAGAGAGCAGCACAAAGCATAATTGAATATGTCTCTCTTGTCTGTGAGCCAGTGATTTGAATATTACTCCCTCTAATTGAAAGATTATTAAGAGACTTTAAAATGGCAGTGACTTTTGTCTGTGAGCCAATCATTAGAATATTATGCAGACAATTGGCAGAATTTTTCTTTTTGGGAACAGCGTGTTTTTGTTTTTTTCACACAGCCTGGACTTTCAAACCCTCCTCCACTGGCACCTGCTGGGGAGTTGAGCATTCCTGTCCAAACTCAGGCCACAAATAACACAACCAACCTGCTTTTTTTTTTCCTTCACAAAGCCTTTCTGTCTTCGATCTATCTCTGTTTACTGTAATTCTAATATGCCTACTGTGCCTTCGACCAATCTGTGTCCTGTGTTGTTTGGCAAGAGGAATGTTAGTGTGTTGTTGATGTTAGTTGTTTCTTTTTCTTTATTTTGGGGGTAATAGAACCATTGTTGCTACTGAAAAATATTGTTATCCAGCTCGTTATTTTGAAATATATTATATGGTATAAAGCAGACAGTGCTGAATTATGGGGATGGTTGCCTAGAAGCCTTGCTGTGAAGTCTTGGTATCCCATAAGGCTTTGGAGTACATGTGGAGTAAGCAAGCACAGCCACCTGGCTCTTTCAATAAAGGGCAGAGGCACTGCTGTAGCCGTGGGCACTCAGTGATTCAGCTCCGCATGTGGACATAAGCAATCTCTCTGCAACAGGACCTGACGAAATTGCTACTAAACCTCAGTAATTTTTATGAATGTCATTATCAGTGTCGCTCTGGCTTTTTTAGGACTACTAAAGAGGCCGTAAAATAGAGAGAAAGGGGTATGACATGCAGCAAAGGTTCCAATCTCTGTCACAGTAAACCGTCTCAAACTAGCCCAGGAAGGGAATCAAGTCAAGCTAAAGTTCCAGTGATAGTCACTTTATTTGAAATAAAGGACTAAAACATATTGGGCGTGTAATCATGGTGGGGTTAGTTATAGCAGGACCCATCTATCTATGACTTTTCTTCCATCGTAGTTACTACAGCCTGAGGGCTTCGTCACCTGTAAGTAAACACGTCGTCTTGGGACACTTGCTGAAATGACTGATGCTGTCGTTCTTCTTGGGACAACAGTGTCTCCACAAAACAAACTGGAAGAAAAAAAATGTCTTTAGAGACCTGGCTTTGTGCATGGGGGCATTGTCATGTGGAAACAGGAAAGGGCGTTCCCCAAACCGTTGCCACAATTTTGGAAGCACGCTTTTGTCTAAACTATTATTGTATGCTGTCGTATTAAAATTTTTGTGAATTAAAAGCAAGGGTCCTAACCCAAACGATAAAAAACAACCCAGGACCAAAAGTAAACAAAAGGGTGTCCACATATAGTACTTATGGTCTATAGTGCATCATTACATGCCAATAATGTAAGCTTAGAAATGGCAGTGGCATGACAATTTCACTTTATGAGGTTTTTTAACATTAATATGAGTTCCCCCAGCCTGCCTATGGTCCCCCAGTGGCTAGAAATGGCGATAGGTGTAAACTGAGCCCTGGGTATCCTGCTCTGCCTTTGAGAAAATGAAAGCTTAGATGGGCCGATCTGGAATCTTCCCTTTATGACGTCATAAGGGGAAAGGTTACCTCCCCTTTCTCTGCTTTGCCCGCCGCCCACAGCTGCCCAGAGAATTTGGCCCGCCCATGAGGAAATAGGAGCCACACCTCCACCCTCCACCTTGCCCCCCCTCTCTCCTCCTCAATAGCATTTAAAGCTGCAGACACAGAAATGGCACATCCTAAGGAAAGCTCATTGTGGGACTGGCTCGTAGTGGCTGTAATTCTACACCGAGGCTGAATTTTGGGAAAGAGACTTCAGATACAGTATTAGGAGGCCTATATAAAAGCATCCAAAAAGCAGCATGTCATAGGACCTTTAACATGTACATCTACAGCCAAATGAAACACAATTATTTTTTTTTTGTTTGTGATGGTTACATAATCATCATTATCACAGTGTTTTTTTACCCCAAGCAAGCAAATGATGTTAATTGCTGTAAACTGACCTTTACATCATTAAACATTGCTTAAGTAAAAAACTGGTCACAGGCAGCCAGTAAAAAATACATGATCAGCTGAATGCCCCTGTTAATTAAAATGCCTAATTGCCCCAAAATGATTATGTACCTATGAATACTCCTCCGAGAGTGATTTGAAGGGTATCATTGTGCCGGAATAAAGATAGCGACTTAATATCCCCCAAGTGTCCCTGAGAGTCCTTGCCTCGGGGAAACAACCATCTGGTTGACCTCGCTGTTCAAAGTGGGTCATTTAATTTGAGAGGGGAATCGAAAAATGAGTGGGTCCCTCAGTCTATTTGGCCGCAGCTTGCTCATCGCTCACCTTTGTATCTTTGAGGATGAAAGCAGACATTACAAAATGTCACCCCCAGCAAACAGAGAGTTTTTTCAGCGTGTTTGTACTGTCATTGTTTCCTGAAGGTGTGTGAGTGTGGGCTGTGGTTGAATGTGTTTGGGAATTCCCAAGGTGAGGAGCCATTTATATCCCGAGCTTCAGTTAGAACAGAGGCTTGTAGCCACAGGCACAACCATCTGTTAGAGCTCCTGGAAATTGGGTCACCTAAATGATTTGGACTTGGGGTATATCACTCCGTACTATTTCTGTGTCACTCAAACAGAAGTCTTATCTCTGTCCTTGCTGAGTCCCTGAGGGGTATGAGGTTTGCCCTGTGAAGTCCACAGGGCATCACACCCGGAATGTATACATTTTTTGTTGTTGCTGCCTGTCATATAAAATTAAAGCTGTTGCGTTGTTGTTGTCGTTGTCGTTGTTGTCCTATGCATTATTGCCTGAGCGTTACTGCCTGTGCATTATTTTTCAACAACAGTACAGATCGCCACTTGGTGTGTTAGCTTTAAGCTAATAAAACCTTATCTTGTGCACAACAGAGCCAGCACAGCCTTGAAGCTGACCTTTGAGGTGTGCCCGGAAATGAGGAAACACATGGAGATCCTTCCAAAGATGGGCTTCATCCAGGCTCAATCAGGCTTTAATGCCCAACTCAAGTTCCTGCCGAGGTAAGGAAGGACACACAGAGGATGCAATGATAATGGAATCACTGGAGCATCCATAATCTTATTTTAGACTGTAAGCTTGTTAAGATTCTATCAACCTTTTATGAAAGTGCAAGCTGTTTCACTCCAAAGGTGACTTGTCATTTGTATTGAGCCAGGCTTGCAGTTTTGTGACTTCCCAGTCATTGCTTCTTCATCAGAGGAGAAACATAGTTTTCCTCTTGAACAAAAACTGCTATTGTATACACTGGACAGAGAGAAGTCTGATTTCAGTGCTCTTGGAGATAGATAAAATGTCTTAGTAATACACAATACACCATTACACCAGAATCATCTTTAAAGGAGAATTCAGCTCCAACTAACCATCCAATTTTTGATAAAAGTCCAGTATCAGCTGGATATATCTGGTACTAGTATACTACAAAGCTTATATGAAAGATGTGAAGTCTTACAGAGGTACAAATGGCAACAATCTATAGACAGTCAACAGCCAGCGGGTGTAAAAGAGTTGCTTCCACATACCTGCACTCTGAACTCAGTAATGGTTTCCCAATGACTTTGAAGGACGTGGTAATTCTTTCTACAACAATACAGGCTCTATATTTAGATGGAGAGGCAGGAGTTGAACTGCGGTTTGAATGCCAGGAGAGCGAACAGGGGACCCCCAGGGCAGATATGAGAGGCGTGCAGAATGTAAAAACTTAAAAGTGGGCGCTAGTATTCTTCTGCCCACCCTCCTTTCTTCTCTTCACAGTTCAGCTGCTTTGTGTATCGATAGCTGAGAGGATATTGATGGGAAAATAATAATAACAGGAGGACATTTTCTTCACACATGACACAGTGGTCATTCACCAGGCGGACTGGAGGGGAAAGTGGGGAAATGTCAGTAATCTGCCTTAGTGAATCAGCAGAGGTTTTAATGCGAGGATTAGAGTACAGCATTACTGGCGCCGCTGCTGAGATGGTGCAGCGTTCACAAGCACTAACACAGCTACAGCTAACACCCCCTCCCTACTCTCTCTGTATCACACTTTTTCCTCTCGTGTCGCTCTCTTTCACTCCTGTGCTGTCTTCTCCCACTCCATCACATATACTTCTCTGTTCTTTGCTTTTCCCAATCTCTACAGTCCTCTATCTCTGTGCTCCTTCACTTCCCCTCCGACTCTACATCTATTCTACCCCTCTGTCACTCTCTTACTCCTCTCATCTCTCTATGCATCCACCATCCACCACTGCTTATATGATCGCCCTGATTCTGCTTACATAACCTGAGACACCAGACCCAGCTCCCTGTGCTCTCTTTGTTTTCAAAGGATAATTCCAATTTATTACAACGTGGATCCTATTTTGTAGATTAGTTCTATCGAGTATGATAACGTTGAACTTACCAAGTTTATTGCTGGGATCTGGGAACAGATTGGCATTGCTAAAAATATTGTTAGACAGTAGCCTGCTGAACTGAATTGTTATTCCATTTCACTTAATTATTTAGTCTGACCTTTGTGTTCATATTAGCAGATTTTTGTTTGGGAGGGGTTGTTATTTTGTCCTAACAACAATTTCGTTAGGGCAATTTTGCCTCAGTCGGTTAGTTTGTTTGTGTAATTGTGTGACTTTGGTGGATCCGAACTAACTATTTAGCGTTAAGCAAAATAAATAGCCTTTGCTAGCAGCCAGTGTAGGCTAACGTTAGGTACGTTCTATATGGTTCTATAGCAACCGCCTCGGTATGTGCAGGCAGCCAGCCCAAGAGGGCCCATGTTATTGTGAACAATATTATTTATTTATTAATAAAAAAATATTTAAATTAGAATGTGTCTTTCATTTTGCCATACTTTATGATCTCTGCTTTGCGTCAGGCCGAACAACGGCCCTTAGCTGTGATATAATCACAACATGCCTCGTGAGCTATTGCTTAATTACCTTTTATTTTTTAAACGACGGCCGACAGTCGGCAGAAAAGGCAGTTGGACTGATCAGTTGGCTCCCGTCTCTCAAAACAGTGCCTCAGAACACACCAAAGTGACACCGACTTGAGCGTATGTCTCCATAACAGCAGGCGGCGCTAATCTATGTTGTCGCCCAAAAAATTTAAACCGGAAATGACGGAACATCTCTCTAGTAAACACAGAGCACGCTGTCATCAGTCATTGTTTTCATCAGAGAGTGTTGATAGTAGTCAAGAAGGATCATTGTCATTACTCGCTGAACGGAAGAAAATACGATGGCTAGGAATAAGAAGATACTAGCGTTGTCAGCTCTCGGGCTTCTTCTTGTGGAAGAAACACTGATTCGCTAGTCAAGGGCTAGCACCACCAATCAGATTGAGTCCGACTGCCCACTGGCTGATTCAACAAGTCAAATCGGCCAAAATGGATGCCGACGGCTCCTCCGACTGACGACGGCACGGAACACACCGAACAGGCTCGAGTCACCGACCTCGACAGACTGTCTGACGGCCGATAATCGGGTTGTGTGTCAGAGCCTTTACAACCACAACCTGTATAGCTGTGTCAATCTCATTACTAATCGGCCTTTTTGTGGCAATTTTCCTGATGATATAACTTTTTAACTTTGGTTCATATCCAATGTGCAGAAATACCATCAATACAATTGTTATTATTGTGCTGGGGATGGAATATATTTGATTATCCAGATTAGAGCTTTGATTCACTGCTCGAACCCGACTGGGCCCAACCCGCTGGGTCGGGGCCGGGCTGGGCTGTAATTTCTCAAAATTCCCCCGGGTTTAAATCAGGTTTGGTTTGTGCAAATTTTCGATTTTTCGATTTTTGCTGCTGTTCAGAAATCATGTCACTGACAGCAGTTGCCTAGAACAGTCCCAAGACTCCCACCTCTCATTAATCTACTGATTCATGTTATACAATCTCTATTTAATATAGCATATGTTTTTGGGCTGTGCTAAACATTCAAGAAGGCGCATGTCGTCACAAATGTGTTTTACCGCACTGAGAAGACTTTAGTTTGCTTTAGCTTTTAATAAATTAGTTGATATTACATGTATTTGTGTTTTACAGTCAAAATCTTTGTTTTAATTTGGGCCTGGGACCAATACCGCTGCCGTGGTTCGGGCTGAGGTAGGGCTTGGCCAGAAACAATGCAGGTTCATGTAGGGTCGGGCCTGATTTTTTGAGCCCGATCATAGCGCTAATCCAGATGGTTATAAGTCTTTAAGGATTCTGGAAATACCTTCAAAATGTATCTTTCAAAAAAAAACTAATGCTTTGCTCTGTGACTCAAATGTAATGAAAATACTGAGAGGCACATGTTGAGGCTAGGTGAGTACAGTGCTAACATAACCAATCGAAATTGTAGCCAAAGCTAGGAAAATAAGACTGTAATTATCCAAAAAACACAGATCACACACAAATCACTCTGGGAATGGAAAATGTTTCCAGCATGTCGGCAAGCTGTGTTCCTGCATGTCTCATCTCTGTCATGGTTGGAATTCACCCTCTAATCTGTCCGACTTTTGGTAGGCTTTGCTTTTGTTTTGTGCAGTGGCGGTGTGTCATTTAAAATGGCACTGACAAGTCTTCCTAGCCAGAGCCTGTGATTGGATCCTTATTCCTCATTAGCAGCACTGCCTTCACTCACTGTCTCCTCCACTCACACACATACACACTCATACACTGTTAAATCTGGATTCTAAAGTGACTCATAGCTTTCATTCTTTACACAGGTGCTTCTTGCCTTCCCTCCTCGGGCTTTTGGGAGAGGGTGAGCACATTCTTGCTTCCTGCTCTGAGGGATTGTGCTCAACCTGCCCACGTCCTTCACTGTCTTTCCTTTGCTTCATCCCTCTCTGCCTGTCTTCCTCCACTTTTATTTGTCACCATGCAACCCACATGTTTCTCTCACATATCCAGAGCAATGTTGCATACACGACATAATCCCCTCTCTACAACATTAAGGCCAATGGTTCACGTTTGTGATCCTATTCAGCTAAGAGGAATTATTTGCGTTCAGATGGACACTAACCCGACAGCCTAATAATCAAAGTGAATTGCCTTTGCATTTATTTAGCCTGACATCATGTTCATGTTAGCCAATTTCTGTTTGGGAGAGGGGGTTATTTTTGTTATTTTTTCATTCTCAGTCGACTCAAAAGCTGCGGTGGTGCTTGCTTGTGATGCTTTACATTTTTCACAGTAATTGAAGAAATATGGCAATTTAAGAGTTATCATTTCTGTAAATCAACCTACAACAACCTTGACAGTTGTGTCAGTCTTATCTATGCTTGTCGCCATTTTTGTGGCCGTTTTTCTGTTTTTTGTCATGCCTGTAGCTGGGTAGCAAGCTGTGTAGAAAGGTGCCGCCCCCATTCTTAATCCCACGTACAAAGCTTTGATTGGTCAATTGTTTCTCCAACCGGGGAGGAACAGCCATCAAACAGATTTATTAATTCAGCAGTTAAGTGAAACAGTCGGCATGTAGAGAATTTTAATCTAAAAGACAAGATCAGTAGAACATTTAAACCTGATGACAAGATCATTACAATAGGATGGCTTGAATGAACGGTTTTAGGTGTAATCCCTGAAGGCAATGTGTCCCACCCCGGCAGTTCCGGCTGATAAAAGGGAGATTACAAGGATGATTTACTACAGATTACACCAAACAGCTCGACCAGTACTTTCACCGATAGTTCACCGCTCACACCAGTAACAGAAACTTTAATGATGCTATGAGTTGCAAGAAAACTAAAAATAATATTTCAAATAACCTGTTTAGTTAACATGATTTTTTTATTATTTCTTTCACAGTCCTTTACTGTATTTTTGCCCATCCATTTCACCATAGTAAAACATATCTAAGCCTCTTAATCTGTAATCCTTTTCATCATCACTTTTTTTTAATGGTGAAATGAAATCCAAGCTTGATTCCATATTGAAGAGGAATATATTTATTTCAAATATATTGTATTTTGCTCCCATCAGGTAAAACGAAGCACTAAAACTGCCATTTTCCTAACAACAAACACTCTTAGGTCCCATATTATAAACAGTGAGATTTTTCCATGTCTTTTTTTATCATAAAGCAGGTTGAGGGTGCTATATAAATACTGTGAAAGTATAAAAACGCTCCATCCACAGAGAAATGCACACAGCCCGTATTCAGAAACTGTGCCTTTAAACGAGCCGTCAGCAATTCTGTACGGTTGTGATGTCACAACTATACCATACATAGGTAGAAAGTTCCGATACAGTGCCGTTACAGTCATTCCCCGGCTGCAATGACCGTGCAGAGACACCGAGATCGCAGATGCAGAACACCCTAAAATGCTGACCAATCAGAGCAGACTGGGCCTTTTGGGATGGGCACTTAAAGAGACAGGCGCTAAAACGGAGCGTTTCACACAGAGGGTGAATACAGGTATATTCAGACAGACAGTATGAGAAAAATAATGTGTTTTTGAACTTTAAGGCATGTAAACATGTTCTAGTAGGAACCCAACCTGAAAATCAGCATATATAGCAGCAATAGTAAAACAACATTAAAGGTTCCTGATAAATGTCTTTTTAAGTTTTTTTCTGAATCATAGGTGAATCTTCTCTTTGACTTTCCTAT
Source organism: Sander lucioperca (assembly GCF_008315115.2). Classification (NCBI taxonomy): domain Eukaryota; kingdom Metazoa; phylum Chordata; class Actinopteri; order Perciformes; family Percidae; genus Sander; species Sander lucioperca. Next base: position 11,661,099 of record NC_050184.1, read on the forward strand.
GTATTTATTGGGGCTGTCAGCATTAACGCGTTAATCGCGATGCGATTAAAGGCCGACCACAACGCGTAACTTTTTTTTAATCGCATTAATCGCATGACGGCATTTATTAATTTATTTTACACTTCACTCGGCTTTGCATCGTGCCTAACAGGTTACTATTTTGACCCTTTGCAGCACCGTTACTTATCATCAAGCTGCCATACTTCCTCGTAACACATCCTGCTGCTGCAGGCTGCAGGCATGATGGAGAAAGACAGCAGCAACACAATCTGAATGGAGCTTTTTATTTTCCAAAACTCCCGGACGGCTCGTAGACGAGTCGAAAGCCATATGCACATTGTGTAAAGCCGAATTAAAATATCACCGAAGCACGTCAAGCTTGAGCTACCACCTACAGAGCTAAGCATATAGTTCAGTTAACGTGATGCTACCCGCCAGCATGCTACCCACTCAGGCAAAGCAGTATTATGGAGAGTGCTACTTGCCGACCTGTGGATGAAACCAAATCCCAAAAAATGACTACAGCTCTTGCGAAACGGGTGGCAACTAACTGCAGACCTGTCAGTATGGTAGAAAACTCGGGTCTTAAAGACTACGGTTGGCATGTTCTGACCCGTCTCATTGTCATCGAGGGGGACAGCAGCCCCACACACAGCCTGTACGACACGGAGAAAGCAGCCACACTGGAATTGCTGCAAAGTGCAAACGCTGTCTCATTAACCGGTGATCACTGGACAGTGAGTAATCAACATTATTTAGGAGTTACTAAACACTATATTGACTCTGGTAAGGATAGGGATTTTTAGTTTTTTAGTTAGGTACTTGGAGGAATTGTGCAATAATGACAGATTCACACATTTTTCTTTTGTTTACAGTAAATAAATAATTACAAATCTTAAAATCAAGTTCATAAAGTAACTTTCTTTGCATTCATTTGATTCCCAATCAAGATACACTGGTAAGAATTGCTTTCGATTGTTAATATGTACTTAAAAACTGTTATAGTAAATAAAATAATAGAATTTTAATCATGTGATAAAATATGCGATTAATCGCGATTAACTATAGAAATTCAGCAATTAATCGCGATTAAAAAAAAAAAAATTGTTTGACAGCCCTAGTATTTATTGTAGGAATAGACAGGTAGATGAAGTTTTGTCCAGTTATCTCCATAGTTCTAGGTAAAATCCTTTGGAGATATGCACTGCAGCTCTCTTAACAGTTCCACAAAGTTAGAACAACTATTTCAATTTTACTATGCACCCAAGTAAATCTGTGCAGGACACTGACAAATCTGAAACCTCATCAATCTGCAAAATTCTCCCGAGCATATGGGCCTGGCGACGTCCCACCGCGCTTTTCCACTCTGCCCTGCCAAGCTTATTCAAGAGTGGCTCTCCAGCAGTGATTCTATTTGCAGGCTGAACAAGAGTGCTTCCTTAAATACATCCCCTGGGCTCATTGGTCAAGCTATGGAGGGGGAAAAAATACTTTTTCTTCATTAGGCCCCTTTTGTAAATGATGAGATTTAATTTTGACGTGAGAGGAAGCGACCTTTCTAGCTTTGAGTCATGAAGAGTGTGTTCTAGTAGAACGGCATGTTTACAGCAGCTGCGTGCTGCAATGAGACAGGGGAAATATTAAACACAAGCATGTCCTTAAACCTGAAGCTGACAGATTTGTTGAAGGCTAGGCTTGGTCATAGTGCTTTGAAAAAAACACACTGACATCTGGAGAGCCTAAAAACCACTGACATTTACAGCATTAGCTCTCAAGCCTTCAACCGGCATTAAGAGCGTAAAGAGGGAAAGACAGAGAAGACAGTTGGAAAGTGGAAACAGAGGAAGGAAAAGCAATGAATAGCAGGGAAAAAGAGAGGCGGGTGTTGGGAAAAGGAGAGAGAAGATGTGGGGGTGGATCTGAGCCACACACTGCATTTGACATTTGACCACTGTTTACATGATAATGAACTATGCATATACAGTGTAGAAATTATATATGTTCTATTGAAGCACTGGAGTTTTATATAAGCCTGTGCATGACTACTGGGCCTCTTTTGAATCATACTTACGTCTCCCATCACCATGGCTACAACCTACAGTAGTGTGGAGGCGCGCTCTACATCTCTCTCTCCTGCCATCCCTGGCGAGCCGATCCTACAGTCGTGGGTTAAAGTAAAGTATTCAGTCTTCAGGGTCTGAATCTTTATCTTTCTTTGAAAAGCTCGACAGTGGCTCGTGGCTTTTGACTGATGCACTGAAATAAAATGAGGGTCCTTTAAAATCACTGTTGCAGTTGTGTGTTTATTACCTAATTGCTTGCTCCTCTCTGTTCATAAACATGATGTAAAAAAGAAAACGTTTTTTATTAGAAAGAGCCACTTTTAATAATAGTGTGTTCTCACAGTGTACCTGCCTTTTTGCTCTGTCGTAGAAGCTCCTTATCCAAAGATGCCAAGAAGCTTTTTGACAAAGATACAGGAGTCCTGGAGGTTCCATTGACGGTGCAAGTAACAGGCCAGGTTTGTATTACAATTATACACTGTAGTCCTTTTTTCCAGTAAACCTCCCTGTGATCCTGAAAACAGTGTTCTTATCGTGCAATACAGGACTTGTGTGTCCTACTTTGTCCCTAACCGAAGCAGCGCCACTGAAGGTTTTAACCTATTTTGCTGGTAACAAGCTAAAATTATCTCCCACCCCCAAGGCCCAGTTCCTACATGGGCACTAATAAGCCAAGCATAAAGGTTATCCCATATTGTTTCACTGAAAATGTCTGCAGATGCTCAAAAAGGGAAAGCAATAATGTGTTCTCTTCTTTTATTTATCTTCCTTGTGCAAGCCAGGGAATATAAGGCAAGCTGGTGTTGGGTTGTTCTGAAAAGATATCTCTCTCTTTTTTACATTTTCATAAATCGTGGGTTTTTTTGTGCACTCAGAGGAATATCAATCAAACTGGTGTTTGTTTATTCATTTTAAGAATGGCTTGTATCTGTTTTTGCAAATAACGTCTTCAATAGCATGTGCAAACATACATTTTAATAATGTATTTATTTATTGGTGTAATTATTTTTATAAAATGTCACACCTTCCAACATTAGGGTTACACTTACAATAGTCTATATCCTTGACGTTCCATTTCCGGGATTGCTCCGGTGCCACAGGAAATACCGCTGGATGCATGTATGTCCGTTTCCTTCCGCTTTCTTTGTGTTGGAATTTTAAACTCCGGTGGATTTCTGAGGACTATTGTTAACTGCTCCTCAGATCTCTGCAGGGTGAATTGAGACAGCTAGCTAGACTATCTGTCCAATCTGAGTTTTCTCTCGTACGACTATTTTACAGCGGCTCCGTGCGGACCTTAGCACCGCCTATGACGATTTTGATTGGTTTAAAGAAATGTCAATGAACCAGAGCACATTTTTCTCCCATCCCAGAATGCCATGTGGAGTAGCTAGACCCTTCTCCGCTCCACAGTGTGTGGATGGTCTTGCAAAGCGAGGCTATACTTACAATCACTGAATTAATAAGGAAAGCAATTTCAAAGTTCCTTCATATATGACATATAACATACAGTGTCTTCAACATATGCATACCCGTATATAACACATAAAACATAGATACACTCACATACCTAAGACATAAATGTACATTCACACTTAAAAGTTGCAGAGTTGCAAAGTGGGAGGTGCCTCTGGTTCCCGGGAATAAAAGTCTGGATCATTTGCAGCACAGATGATATTAGATGACTGACAATAAGTTGGAGCACATCCACAACTTTTTTGAAAAAAACTCCTGGTAGAATCATAAGTACAAAAGATTTTGTTTTCTATAATATCTGATTCTTTGATAATTTACAAAAGTTGCAAGCATGTGCATAAAAATGTAAATGGGGAAGCTAACCACAGCTCCCATGATGCCTATTGGTACAGGAAGGAACAATTTAGTTACCTGTACTGCTAAGGACCAGCAGAAGCTAAGGATAAAACTTTTTCGAACACAATCGGCAGTTTAAGTGAATTAACTTTTAGATTCTGGGTCAATTTTTTGCTAATTTGGGGTTTCATTCCCAACAACAGCAACGACAAAGCTGAATTTGAATTTGCTACAGCTCTGATTCACATCTCTGCTTGGCTTTTCCTCCATAACAACATCAGCTGGAGCTATTTTATTATTCAGAGTCATCCGTCATACCAAAGTGACAGAAAAAACATGTCTTCTCAGAAACAAAGTGCAATTATTTGGCTTGATTATATCCTAAATGTTCCTCAACATAGACACTCAGGAGGCTCCTGGATGATGTACCATTGCTATAGATTTTTGTTATGGCCATCAATTTTAATTACTTCAGCTTTGTTTGCATTAAATCATGTTTTGTCAGTAGTTTGGCATGGCGAATGGCTCTAAATACTGCAATAAACATGAGCCTCAGCCACCATTGCTATGGAGAAGAAGCCAATCAGGAGGTGCAAATCAGAGCTGTAGAGAATTCAGAACACTTTGTTGTGGCAGTTAGGAATGAACATTGAACCTGACAAAGAATCTGAAAGTGAACTGATTTAAGATACAGCTTGTGTTATGAGTTTTCTAAAAAGTTAAATTTTTAGCTGCCACTGGCTATTAGCGGCGCACATAACAGAATTTCCACCATTTTTGTTTACCTTCAGACATTGCCTTTTCTATGGCTAAATACAAAATCATATTTGATCAGACCTGTCTGTGTCTGTAAAGTATGGGCTTCTGTTTGTGTTTTTATGAATTAATGTTTCTTAAAAACAAATGAGGAAAACACAATCTGCCACCACAAAGATACATCTTATATTTTCAGCAGCTTAGTATTAATTATAAAGTGTAGATACTCAATCTGGAATCAGTTCATTCCAATTGATTATCAATTGATAATTGATAACCAAATAATAAGTGTTGTCTTGGTGTGATAATGATATTATAATATAATACAACTTTAGACGGGTCCACATCATAGATTTGTTGTTATACTGTAGCTTTATTGTGCAACAAACATTGAGACTGTTTGCAATTCAGTGTCAAACTAAAACTCATTCCTCTCAAGAGGCACACATCTCAATATCCTCTTCACAAGGTCCAACTTGCATTTTTTGAAGTATGAAAACAGTCAAGGAGCTCTTGAAGTGTAAAACAAATTGCTCACAGCAACTGAATAAGTGTTTTATGAAAAAACACAGAGCAGCTGCATAGACATTTGTGTTGCATTTATGCCAGTCCTCTTTCTCAGTAAATCTAAATCTGGTCGGTCTTCTTGCCAAATCGTCACCTTCCTCTCCCTTCCTATCCAGCCCCTATTCCCTGTCTCTACCAGGACAAGGAGATGAGAGGATTGTAGGGGGGAGCAGAGCCAAATACTGGGCCAGGATGCTCCTGTGGAGCACCAAAGCTGTTGCCCCCAGCCCCAGGCCCTGAGCTCTTGGCATTACACACACACACACACACACACACATACACACTGTCATATGGTCACCAGACAACACAGCAGACAGGAAAGCAATGGTGCAGAAACCAATAAACAAGGTTATCTTCTGAGCACTGACAGCATTTAAGAAGACGTTATATTTAGGAAAAAAAACACAGCTCACAAGAATTCTTAGTTTTATAAATCTAGTGCTACGCATACATACTGTATACATATTTGTATTATTGTCCCATAAAAAGACAACAACAAATGAGTTGATCTTACCAACAAGTATTGTCTATGTATCCTAAGTTTGATTTAGCGTATTCCTCTCACCTAAACTATGCTGCAGTAAAACTCACTAGCACAAAATATGTAGTAATTAAAATGATCCCTAAGAAAGGCACTGTTTACGCCTGTTTGAGGAATGTTTGTAAAATCTACAAAGCCGAGCTATTTCAGGTAATTATTTAGCCTTTATTTTTAAATTAAATTATATTTGTGTTTGAAGATTTACTTCCTGGCTGAGGGCCACAGACAGGGTAGGGAAGGACATATGTTTAGGTTTTAACCATTTCATGGGAAGTGTTGACAATTTAAAAAAAAAAATTAAGAATAACTAAAATCATAATAGCCGGAATGGCATTGTCACTGATAAATAGTTACTTTACTAGAGATTTTAATTTCTAAAACTCAGTCTAAGCCGACACTCAGTTTTGGAGTACACACACACACACACACACACACACACACACATACGCACGCAAAAGACTAAAGTGACCTCAGCTTAAACATGAATTTGGTTCATAAGATGGGTGCATATATTCATATTTGTGAAAAAAAAAATTGGATGAAAGAAACATCAGTCCATACTAGTCTCACGTTCTTGTTGTTGCAGTCTTTGTTCTCCTCTGTGTTTTTTTTCTTCAATCTGCATATGAAAATGTGTAATTAAGATTTGAAAAGTGATACCAGTGCAGAGCAGTTTTCAGAAGCAGCCACTGGAACCATTTTTATTACATAAATCAAACAATCCTGATAATGATTGGCATTATTATTATATTAAATAATATAAAGAGAAATCTAGATCTAATGTAGTGTGAAATGGCCAAAGGTCTGTAAAGATGCTTCATGTCTGTGTGTTCAGGTGAAGCCGATTCATTTCACAGTCCAAGCAGTTGTGACCTCCTCAAACCTGCAGTTTGAACCGACTGAGGTGGACTTTGGTATCTGTTCCATTTACCAGTTGGTCAAAAGCAGCGTTCGCCTTACCAACCTGTCCCTGCTGCCTCAGGACTTTGGCTTCTTGGGTGTTCCAGAGGTACTGTATGAGTAACAAGAACTTCTGTGATTTAGTCTGTAGTGCTGTGAATACCTTATCTTGTGTTAAATGTTACTGTATATGTGAAATACAGTTGCTTGGATCCCTACAAGCGGAAATGATCCCAGATACTATTAGTCAGTGAAAATAGTGTTTTTATCAGTGCTGTATTACTAGATGGTGTCAGGTGTGTAGGAGACACATTTTTTGTTAACCCTGTGTTGTCTTCCTGTCGACCATGCAACGTTTTGTCTTTCTGGGTCAAAATTTCAAATTAAAACTTTATAGTCACTTTTCCTGATGTTTTTGTCATTTTTTTCGACGTTTTTGTCCTTTTTTATTCCAATTTTTTGGTCACTTTTTCCGATGTTTTTGTTGATTTTTTTTCTGGGCTTTTTGACATTTCTTGTTGTTTTTTCCCCCATGTTTTTAAAGATTTTTCCAACATTTTTGTCGCTTTTTTCAATGTTAATTTTTTGCAATTTTTTTTTCAAATCCTTTAAAATTGAATTAAACACCCAAATTCAATGAAAGTAGTGAACTGATCATTTATTTTATTGGGAAGAGCATTGTATGGAACCATCCAAGAAAACCCCAAAATGGGTCAAATTTGACCCAAGGACATCAGAATTCATTAAAATAAATAATACTTTCACTGTGGGAAATTTAGCTTCACCCTTTCACAGGTTTCCCATTTTTTTTTTAGATTTGCTCTTTTCGTTCAACACTTAAAGTTGTAATCCTTAAAATGTTAGTCCTCGGGCGCCTGAGTAGCTCACCTGATAGAGCAGGCACCCATATATAGAGGTTTACTCCTCGACACATTGGCCGCAGGTCCAATTCAGCCCTGCAGCCCTTTGCTGCATGTCATTCACCCTCTCTCTTCCCTGTCTTCAGCTGTCCTATATAATTAAAATGCCCAAAAATTAATCTTAAAAAAAGAAAAGATTTCAGTCCTCATTTATTTGGCAACCTTTGTGGTTACTGTTGCAACCGCAAATGCAGTTTAGCACTAAAGCAAACAGTCGTTCAGTAGCTACTTTGGCAGAAATTCAACATATACAACACAACATGTGGATGTTTTTAAAAATGTAAAGCATTAGCAGTAACTTAATACAGCTCTGATACACGTAAAGAGAGTGAAAGTGCGGCTGTTATCAATGAGATAAAATTACATTGGATTGCATGCAAAAAATGTTTGCTGTGAATCCCCTATGCTTGGGTATGCAATCCCGTGCAAGAATGGGAACTCCACCACTAACTAATAAAAGCTACTATCCTTTTGTGGCCTGCCCATTTTTGGGTTTGTTAGTAGCGCTGTCAATAGCACTTATCTAAGCACTGCTATGCAAATAGCAGCCTGTATTTATCTCTCATTTTCTTCCAGCTCTTCATGCTGTACATAGCTGTTATAGTATAAAGATGCAGTAGATAAGCAGTAGATGTAAAAATACACACAACGCGACACAATCCCGCTTGCCATGTTAACAGACAAAATCACAGAGCCAGAGCACTTCCTTGTTGCCTCAACGCATATGTACAATAGAGAGATAATCACTGAATGTGAATACGTTGAATGGCTATTGCAAAAACAATGTCTCCAATAAATGGTATCAAAACTGGTTTTGATTTCATAAAAACATCTTAAGGATTTTAACTGTAAATTGGAAATTCAAGCCATGTGTGTTGTTTGTGGTCTGTCACACTACAGTTTATTGAGGTCCAACCTAATGATGGCTTTGGCACTCTGCTCCCACAAGAGACCCTGGAGATTGATCTGATTTTCAGTGCCAACAAAGCCAAAGAGTACAATTTCCAGCTCAGCTGCAGATCAGGAATTAACAGGTTAACTTTAAATCAAGTTCAGTCAGTCTCATTATGTCCGGTATGATGGATATGATTCAGTTTACTGCATCCAATATTTAGTCATATACTGTATATCTAAACAATTTATTTTTCTTTGTCATCAGAGATTTCCTTCTGTCTTGCCGAGCAGTGGGTGTCCGCCCTCCATTGGAGCTCTCCCATTCTCTGGTCCAGTTTGGGGCCACGGCAGTGGGAGACCACTCCACTGCCATACTTTACTTGATCAACCATCAAAACAACCATAACCAGTCCAAACAACCAGTCCCTCCAGTGGTCAAGGATGCCATGGCTCCTGTAGCACCCAGGCTGTTCTCCTTCACCCTACCCAAGGATTCAGACATCAGCATCACTCCTTCCGCGGGTGGCCTGCTGCCCGGGGAGGTGGAGTAGCACACCTCTTATGTTTACATTAATATTAAAGGGGCACTGTACCAATTTTACACATAAAGGTCAGATTACTAGTATTTCTAATGTTCTAATGTTGTGATTCCCCCAACTTTATGGAAGTGCAAGCTATAGATTGCTGGAATGCCCCTTTAATATGGACTGTGAGAACCTGCTCAAACCAAGCATGTTTTAGCACTATAGCTAGATAGATAGATAGATAGATAGATAGATAGATAGATCTTTATTGTCAATTGAAAGCGATACAACAAAATTCTGTTGGAGCATCCTCTCCAAATAGCAGCATAGAGTAAAAAGATAAAAAGAAAAAAAGAAAAAAAAAAAATATATATACACATACACATATACACATTCGTTCCATGTTCTCAATAAATAGCTAGAAAACAGTAAACACAGCAGTTATTGCACAGTCCGATTGCACTGAGGGGGTAAGGGATGTGTGTATGTTTTTATGTTTGTATGTGTGTCTGTGGGGTCAGCTGAAGAAAATGTTGCCCCTAATATTAATTCAACCCCTTCCTCACAAACTGCTGTTTGAGTAATCCTGTGAAGCCGTATCCCCTGAAGTTGTGTTTCTCGTTTTACGCATGGCCAGAATCTTAATGTAACCTTTGTCACAAAACCATAATTAACGTTTTAGGCTGCATATGATGCAAATCTAACTCCTAGTGCTTACTCTAAACTTCATAAAAATTGTTTTGGGTTTGTGAACGTAACCTGTAATTTTACTACGTAAAGAAACCAAACCTGGGACTAGTGAATACATTTTTTACTTTTAATGGCAATTTGCAACAAAGACAATGATCACAGAACTAACAGATCTCTTTCAGCCTCAGTTCAACTCAGTACAGTTATACAGAACTGCAGTGAGACAAACAGCCATAATAGCTGCTGTTGGTGAACAAGTGCTTTTTATTTTTGTTTTGTCTATGCTGCAGTATCAACAAGTACAGAACATAATACAAGAAACAGTGAATCTTGAATGTTTTGATATTCACTGGATGCAGCATCATTTGAAAATCATTGTAGTTAATTGGTGTGAGTTGTGACGGTTGAATAAGAAGTTCTATTTTCCATCAGTTGACAGTGGAAGACTTTCCTCAAGGCTATGTTTATAGAAACAATTAATCCATTGCATTTTTTTTACAACTGCCTAACAGAGGCCCAGTGGGAGAAAATTGGAAAACAGAGGGATTATCATCCTGAGTCCACTTGAATTGGTTCACACTATAGAAACCTCAGAACAAGAGACTGCCCAAAACTAATTTAAACCCCCACTTTGTAATATGAAGTGGAAGTTGTGAGGAAGAAAACTGAAGGCCATTGTAAAGTTTCCTGAAAATGTGCACCATATCACATGTAATAATAACTAGTGTTACTGCTGGATCTTCTAAATCCCTGACACGTTTCCATCTCCTCTCTCACATAGAGATGTCTTGTCCAAGTGACGTTCAGACCCAGACTGCTGGACCAGGACATCAGAGAGGAGGCGCTGCGTCTCCTCCACCGAGCCAAGTTGCTCCGTGAGAAGGAGTTGGAGAGGAACAGACACGCTGAACAGGAGGTAAGACTACACACACAAACACACACACACACACACACCTACTCCTGTCACCTCCTGATAGTGTCAGAGTCAGTCTGTGCTGCCACAAGGGCTTCTACAGTAATGTGAGCACATCTTCACCAGCTTACTGATTGTATTATCTTTCATGAACATGCTAGTGTTTATACAGAATGTAGACGCTACATTTGACTAACTTAGTATGAACCCATCAATCACCTTTGTGTGTGTGTGTGTGTGTGTGTGTGTGTGTGTGTGTGTGTGTGTGTGTGTGTGTGTGTGTGTGTGTGTGATTTTGTACGTTCCATTAAGACTAAAAATGAGGTCCCAGTGGAAACCAGTAAAGCAAAGAAGGCATCTGTGGTTCCAAAGACTAGCACGGCGTCAGACAGCCCAAACACAGACCAACTCACTGAACCACCAAATCCTGCCGACATACAGCCAGGGTAGGAGGTTTTATTTCTACGAAGACTTGATATTTTTTTTTCCTTGATGCTTCTTTTAGTAAGTGTCATTCGTTTTTTGTCATGACAAGTTAGGGTAGGGTTAGGGTTAGGGTTAGCGTTCATGTGTCATGACTGTGTCATGACAGTGTTATGTGTTCATGACAGTGTCATTTCACTCTTATGTAGATATCTTCAAGTAAAGTGTTACCAAATATTCTATAACCAAATAGAAGTAGTAAAAGAGTAGTACTGCAAAAAGGGAATAGATTATTCCTGAAACCCTCGTTATGTAGGAAAGTAGGCTAATCCATATTAATAACTTGGTCAGAAGTCTGAGATCCAACAACACTGAAATAAATTACACACAAAGCTTTCGCTTGAACATTCCCTCTTTTTCCAGTGCTCAAGTGATTTCATCAGTATTCACATATGCAATGATCACACCATATATACTGTATTTATATATATATATATATATATATATATATATATAGTTAGTATTATCTCAACAGAGCTGGAAAACTTTGATGAAAAAGGGTTTCATTGTCAGTCTTTTCCTTTAAGGTCAGAGCAGTATGAGGAGGCCAGAGCCTCTCTGCTGTATTCCTTCACCCAACGCTACAGCGAGTACACCGTTCCCTGCTTTGTGTCGGACGGAGACCCTCCAGAGGAAGACCGACAGGCCCAGCCGCCATGGAGGTGACACTGAGTCAGCTTCTACACAGATCCGTACAACACACTGTAGGCCAAGTCCTGCCAGATGTATCAATGCCCTTTACAATATTTTCATATAAGTTTTTGCCATTTGCAGTCCTGTTACTATGGACAGACTTTGTGGTCCTAAAACCTGAATGTAAGACCGCTATTTTAAACAACAGCCTCCTTTACCAGACAATGTTTTACACCTTTTAACCAAAGATCTTGATTCATGCAGAAAAAGAAGGTATTTGTTTGGTATAAGTAACATATCTCAACCAAGTCCAGATCAACCCACTATAGGGCAACATACAGAGCCAGTACAAACACTACGACTTGCCCCGGGTTTGCAGAGTGTCAATTTGTTTAAAGCCCTTAGCATTCCAGGTGTTATAATGTTTTAGTAAACCTGGTTCTCCCAGTGGCCTGAAGCTCTGGGTTGCCTGCTTTGCCCATCAAGTTATGCAGTCTCCATCTCAACTGTGAATTCTGGAGCTGCATAGCATTTAGCAGCATGCACTTTCTTCTTACAGCACGTAAAATGTGTGGGATTGTGTGGGACATTATGTTGTTGTTTGCTACATAGCTTATTTTCTTCCTTTAACGAAAAGCCAAGATTTTTGCTGTGGTGGAAACCTCTGGGCTGCCTGAAAGAAAAGCAATACCAACACTCTATGTATGGAACACAGTAGTGAGTGATTACCCAGTAAATAGAGAAGGAACTGTGTAGTTAGCCGTGATAGCCACCATGACGGAAGAGAACACTCACGGATTACCACTTGATAAAAACAGTATTTTACGACAACCCTGTAGCCTCTCGATGACCTCTTTGGTTGGGTTATATCTGCAGCTGACACATCTGCATATTGGAAGGAGGGGTCTAATATAGCTGATATAACCTTTGGAACTCATCTTTAATTTAACAATGGGGAAATGAAGTAACTTAGTTACTTTACAGATTACTTGATTTTAAAAGTAATTTAGTTACTTTATAGATTACTTGATTTAAAAAGTAACTAAGTTATATTACAAGTTACTTTATTAGTTACATTCAGCAGCTGCTGACAACACCCCGCCGCCTCAACGTAAAAATGACAACCGTGACAAAGCTGTTCTGTGAGGCAACTCGGCATTGACAGTAGTAGGGATCTTGTTTATTATAGCACGAAACGAAGGCGAGTCAACCGTGTTTAAGGGCAGCATTTCCTCTACAACATACTGCCCGACCAACTTCTTCAACTCTCCCCCACTTACTGGTTTTGCACCGAAGTCCAGCTTTTGTTGTTTGGGTGGTGGGGGACCTTCTTCTCTCTGCTTTGCACCACCTGGTGGGACTTGCTCTGTAAGTTTGACTGTGCGGTGCTGCGACTCCAAATGTTTCTTCAAATTTGACGTAGTATTTTTGTAGCTAGATAGCACTTTGTCGCCACCAGCACAGAGTGTATAACGAACCTTAATATTGCCATCTTTAGCTGACACAAACTCAAAATAGTGACTGTATTTCCAGCTAGAAAACGTGCATCTCTCTCCTCCCTCCATTGTTGTTTACGTTTGTGTCACTGCGTGGTACACGTTAACTGTCCACATGCTGAAAACGTGACCTGTCCACATGCTGAAAACGTGACTTGTCGTCGCATACGTGACTTCACTCCCCGAGACGCAAGAAGAAAGCAAAAATTATATATATTTCTACTAAGGAAAATGACAAAAATAGTAACGCACAGTGACTTGGATAAGTAACTTTAATCTGATTACTGGTTTGGAAATAGTAACGCGTTGGATTACTCGTTACTGAAAAAAGTGGTCAGATTAGAGTAACGCGTTACAAGTAACGTAACATTACCCGGCATCACTGCTAATCATAAATTACATGTGAAGCTATGGTGCACTTTTTCACCACAGTTGAAAGTGCGTGTCTCTATTACAGTTCGGTTGGGTAGCCTGGCCTCTGTTGAAAAGAATGTATCAGAGAAAAAAGACTTCATCCAAACCTCTCATCTCTTTCTTCTATTTATAACCGTTGGTTTTATCCAGTGGCTCTAAATATTGGAGGAAATTCCCTCTGGGAGAAGATAGAAACACCTTTGGTTTAAATCTAAGCAGTTCAAAAGAAGTAACATATCCTGAGGCTATTCAACTTAGGAATGGTCAACATTGTTGTCTGTCTTGTTTGTAATTTGAGCTCACCAAAGGATGTTCCTAACTAATTTTGTTGTAATGGCAATACAACAAACTCAACAATATACGCACTGCTACAGATTTACGTAATGTTCCATCATTCTCCCGACTCAAAGTGCCATGTGTGGGAGCTGTTACATATACTGCTTTTTTCTCCTTGTCATGTCTAATATCTCCACAGTCCCTTCAATACTCTGTACTTGAAGCTGCAGTGTCCTGCTGTACAGCCCCCTCTAGTGGTCATATCCAACAATGGACAAAATGTCATAGACTTCCATCAGGTGGCAGTGGGTGAGTCATTTTGAAAGTTTGTTGCTTAATAGTTCTTCACGTACTGTAAATGTTCATTTGTGCATTCAGCACGCATACCTTTTTTTGTACCTATTTATTGTGTTTTATTTGTGTTGTCTATCTTTAGGAGAAAGAGTGATCAAGAGGTTTACAGTTCAGAACATTTCGAAGGAATCTTTGGATGTATCCTGTCAACAAAAGTCAAAACACAATGTTTTACACATAACTATAGAGCTATTTTGAACTGCTAATCCACCCACTTGATGGTATCCGTGTTCTATAGACACTTCTCAAGATATCTGTTCAACATACTTTATAAAAAACTGATAATGTGCACATTCAATAGTCTTAATCGTAATGTATTAGATAGACAGATATTTTGAGCTGCAGGTCCACTCTACTTTCAGTACTTTGACAAGTTGTGTTAAATACATTAATGAATATAATTAGCATGTAAAAGTCTTTAAATGTTTTCTGCAGATAGTATGAGATGTGCTCTTTAATATGTAAGTGTGTATTAAAGAGTCCATTCACACAGATTACAAACATGTTTTTCTCACTTACCCATAGAAGTATTTAGCATTACAGATAGTTTGGGTTTTATTTTCCCAGGTTTTAAGATATCAGTCTCTGAGGATTTCTGCTACCACCCCAATATAATTGAGATCAATGTCATTTAGTTTGTGGGGGTCACAGCAAGGGAAAAATTGGATTCAACAGCAGTAGTAGTAGTAGTATTTTAGGGCATTTTTGTACCTTTTATTTGAGAGCAGACAGTAGAGAGAAGAAAGGTTATGAGGGGGGAGAGAGAATGACATGCAACAAGATTCTCTCTCAGAGTTGAACTGGGGAAGTTGCATTCATTGCCTTTTTTCATTGCCTTTGTCTAACACCTTTAACCCCTCAGCCACATTTTGTACATGCACTTTTGTTCAAAGCATTTCTAAAGAAAACGGATGTGTAGTCACGTAGTGGGGGTTATATAGAGCAACAAGGACACTTACCCCAGAGTTATGTTGCTATTGAGAAGTTGAACTGAAGATTGTCAATGCTGTGAGCACCACAAGTGAAATTCTGTTCACGTTCATTGTACTGAGATGGAGGCAGAAATTTTAGAGACGGGCTGCCCAGGAGGCCATGGGCAACATCCCAGGTACATGTCTAGCTGGGCGCCTTTGTTTTATGTCATTCCCCATCTCGCTCTCTCCACAGTTCCTGTCTGTCTCTACTCAATAAAGGCACTAAATGCTCAGAAAAAGAAGACGGAGATCTCAAAACCTGGATAAATAAAATCATCCTTTAATGTCAAAGTAAAAGTTAATTTCTTAAAAACTTACCAATGTTAGATACATACTTTACCATTGTCTCTTATGAATGAGGGAAACAGTCATAATCTTCAATAGATTTGCCCTATTTTATATTTTATACATATGGCATCTCTTTGTACTCCAGAGATGTCCAGGCCCTAAATTGCTACTACTACTTTTATTATGACAGATACTATTACTACAAATAATAATTATAACATCAACTGTTCACCACTGGTTTTCTTTGACCGTTTCCAAGTTGAGGTCATCAGTGCTGGATATATGTGGTCCTTTTTCCCTTCTGAATGCTCTCAGGTGCTTAAGACCCGGAGGAAAACAATCTCTGGTTCTGGCCTTCAGTCCATCTCTGGAGAAAAAGGTGGGTTAGCAGTGCAGAATTGACCATGGAGCGCTGGCTTTTTGCTAGAACTTAAAGGTGCACTATGAGTTCCTGCATGGTTTCAGCGCAATTTCATTTTTGTCTCAAATTGTAGGCATCTCTCCTTGATCCGCTAGCTGCCTGCCACCTGAATACACTGTGAAAAAGCCCGGTCTCAGGAGACAACACAGGGGTCGTAAACGTCAAACAAACACTAGAGGCACAGGCTGTGTACCAAAATACAACAAACCACGTTCCAGCAGCTACTCTCAGATACAACTCACACTACTCAATTAACTCTGCTCACTGTTTGCCCCCACCATTATGTGCACGCGCACTAACCCCCACCCCCTCCCCCAACCATCTTGTCTGTGATTGGCTATAACGTGGTTTGTTGTATTTTGGTGCACAGCCTGTGCCTCTAGTGTTCGTTTGACGTTTACGACCCCCGTGTTGTCTCCTGAGACCGGGCTTTTTCACAGTGTATTCAGGGGGAAGGCAGCTAGCGGATCAAGGAGAGATGCCTACGATTTGAGACAAAAATTAAATTGCACTGGAACCATGCAGGAACTCATAGTGCACCTTTAATAAACATATGAGCATCATGTTACCAGTGTGTCTCATGTTTCCCACTAATGAATGACCCATAAGTCTCAAAGTGAAGTTGAATCCAAAATGATATATTAATCCAGTGATTTGTCCTCATCAGAATTAGCCATTGTGCCTCTCAAATCACATAAAAGATTATTAGATAACATTACAAATATTGAGTAATACTTTATTTGTACTGTTCTCTAGTACTGTGAGACTCTGGAGGTGCTTAGCCAGAAGATGACCCTGGAGATGACTGTGTGTGGGGAGGGTGTGGTCCCTGCTGTCACCTCCTCCCACCCTGGAGGTCTCCTTGACTTTGGCTACGTGTTGGAGAAGGAGAGCGCCTCACATGTCCTAAAGGTCAGTCAACAGTGTGCTGAGGGCAAAAGGAAAAGAAGAAGTATGAGAAAAACATTACATCTTGTTGGTTTTGAAGATATTTGTCCACTTCTGATGATTCAGGTCCATTCTTGAAACAATCAAATCCAGAACTGGATCGCTGTTCATATGTAGTGATTGCCTTGATGCTTTTGAGGGGGTTGCAGACTCGGAACTGACATCATGCAGTTTTTTCTTGCAGCTGCAGAACAGCTCAACGGTGGCAGTGGGTTTCAGGGTGCTGCTGGCCAGCCTTTGTCCCTCACAGTCTCAGGGTGGAGCTGACAGGGTGGCCTTCCTGCTGGGCAGTTACACAGACTCTCAGGTCCAGCCTACTGTGGGTAAGATGTAATTAACATTGCAGTGATTCACCAGGGAACCCGACAACGTAGACTGCTAGAGCTCTAAAACAAAAGGGTTCGATTTCCAACACCAAACCTCATAACATAAAGGTGGTTAGGACAAACCTGAATAAATAAGAAGAGAAACAACAAATGCAAACGCCTTCAGGACACAGTCTCACTGAGAGGCACTTCAATCATTATTAACTCCCAAATATTAATATCCACTATTGGTTGGGATATAGTGCATTTTTTTTAAATAATTCTTATCAATTTACCTTAGACCCTTTATCTTTTGTTTTCAGTTGAGCAACAGCATTGATGAATACTGTTCAACCAAAGCATCACAACTACCATGGATAGACTAAAGAAAGTAGATAGATAGATAGATAGATAGATAGAAATAAGATATATATCTATAGAATACACAATATGAATAATATACTACTGTAGAATGCACTATAAATATACTAAACTACTAATACTACTAAAATATATTTTTTAAAGATGGGATAACATACTATATACATTAGTGTGCACATTATTCATTATTTCTTCAGTTTTTATGCAATGAGGTAGAGTGGGAGATGTGCAAGGTTACTGAAGGAGCAAAACAGATTGGAGTATGGTTGAGAGAAACTATAAAGCTGAGAGTTCTCTGTTAGACATAGTTGAGGTGTTGTATTATAAGCTCAGGGAAATAAAGATCATGTTTATTTGTATTATTTTAACAGCAGTACTAGTAGCAGAAGTAACAGTAGGAGACATGGTAGTAGTAGCAGTATGTCTTTTGTCTCCTGTACAGGAACCCAGAACTGCAGTGGGCTGAGTGTGTTCAGTGTGGTGCCAGTAGAGGGCAGCATTGCTCCAGGACAGAGCCAGGACATCACTGTCACCTTTCAGCCTGACCACCCGGCTGTCAACTATTCTGACAGACTGACCATAGAGCTTATAAATAAGGTCAGCAGAACTCCACACAAACAAAGACTCACACCTTGAGATCAATACACTCAAATTCATACCTTGACCTTAGTCACTGGTTTAAAAGTATCAAAATGCTGCATTCTAAATGCACTTACTGCACGCTGAATGCCCTCTATTCACTCTGGTCCTTATAATATAACAACCTTAACCCTGTGCCATTTCTGTCTTTCAGAGTAAAGTGTGTGTGGTGGATCTGAGGGGAGCAGCTTCTTCACATAACATGTATCTATTTGGAGGAGATCGGCTGACTGTGCCAATTGAATCTCTCCTCCCTCCACTGATAACCAGTCAACCTCAGCTTACAGGTATCCAAGCCTCCTCCTTCATCTCTTCTTTAGCACAGTATAATGGACATTATGTAGTTTAATGAAATACATAGTCAGTCTGGACGTGATCAATACTACTATCCTGGTTACCTATGGAAATGATCCATCAAAAATGATTCAAGTAAGCATGTTCTCAAAGATACTGAAGGCTCCAACAAGGCAGAGAAAATAAAGACACTGACACTCTAAATGTGAATAATAACTCCCAAACACATTCCATAAATTATGCCAGCAACAGCAGGGTATGTGTTGTAGTAATTTATGCTAATCAAAGGAGCTAGCAGAACATGTGCTTGTCACCAGCATTCAGGTCATATTTCACCACAAAACCCATGTGTGAAAATAGGCACACCTCCTAGACAAGTTAACTGTAGATTTCACTACATCAAAGTGGGGTTGCACATTAATATAGCATCAGCAGTTGGATGAATGCCTGAGCTTTGGTACAATTGTGTCAAAATAACAGCACTTATGATGGGGAAAAAAAAGTTATTCTGAAAGCCTGCCGTTGGCACCCAGCAAAATCCCAGTTTGTGAGTGTCTTTAAGAAGGAAGTTAAAGGACCATTTGTTTGTGTTTGTTTGTGCGTACTTTTCCTATCATTCTAGGCAGCCATTGGTTTTCATTCATTTCCGTACAAGATACAAATCAATTAGCAGACTCTTAAATCGCACACGAATTGTGTATGCCATCATACTGAACAGTAGGCCAGCATAATTTTTTGTTAATTTAACATAATCGTTGCATTGTTTGGTAGTTAAAGGGTTCCAATTTATAGTTTCTGCATCAGCGTGGCAAGGGTCTGCATTTGTCATCTGCCCACATCTGCGAGAGTCTGCCTGCAGCCCAAAATGTATGTCCATGCTGACCGAATTGTACATGTGTGAACACATTTGTGTATGCAGACACTCAATGTAGTATAAACAGAATCACGTTTCCATCTGCTGTCTGCACCCAGTTTTAGACTATATCTGCACTTTTGAAGTAGAGATTAATTTGAAAATGCTACAAAACCATCCATCCATCTTCGTCCGCTTATCCGGTATCGGGTCGCGGGGGTAGCAGCTCCAGCAGGGGACCCCAAACTTCCCTTTCCCGAGCCACATTAACCAGCTCCGACTGGGGGATCCCGAGGCGTTCCCAGGCCAGGTTGGAGATATAATCCCTCCACCTAGTCCTGGGTCTTCCCCGAGGCCTCCTCCCAGCTGGACGTGCCTGGAACACCTCCCTAGGGAGGCGCCCAGGGGGCATCCTTACCAGATGCCCGAACCACCTCAACTGGCTCCTTTCGACGCGAAGGAGCAGCGGCTCTACTCCGAGCTCCTCACGGCTGACTGTGCTTCTCACCCTATCTCTAAGGGAGACGCCAGCCACCCTCCTGAGGAAACCCATTTCGGCCGCTTGTACCCTGGATCTTGTTCTTTCGGTCATGACCCAGCCTTCATGACCATAGGTGAGGGTAGGAACGAAAACTGACCGGTAGATTGAGAGCTTTGCCTTCTGGCTCAGCTCTCTTTTCGTCACAACGGTGCGATAAATTGAATGTAATACCGCACCCGCTGCGCCGATTCTCCGACCAATCTCCCGCTCCATTGTCCCCTCACTCGCGAACAAGACCCCAAGGTATTTAAACTCCTTCACTTGGGGTAAGGACTCATTCCCTACCTGGAGAAGGCACTCCATCGGTTTCCTGCTGAGAACCATGGCCTCCGATTTAGAGGTGCTGATCCTCATCCCAGCCGCTTCACACTCGGCTGCGAACCGATTCCGTGAGTGTTGGAGGTCACAGGCCGATGATGCCATCAGGACCACATCATCCGCAAAAAGCAGCGATGAGATCCCCAGCTCACCAAACTGCAACCCCTCTCCACCCCGACTACGCCTCGATATCCTGTCCATAAATACTACAAACAGGATTGGTGACAAAGCGCAGCCCTAGCGGAGGCCAACCCTCACCTGAAACGAGTCCGACTTACTGCCGAGAACCAGGACACAGCTCTCGCTTTGGTCGTACAGAGATTGGATGGCCCTGAGAAGGGACCCCCTCACCCCATACTCCCGCAGCACCTCCCACAGTATCTCCCAGGGGACCCGATCATACGCCTTCTCCAGATCCACAAAGCACATGTAGACCGGTTTGAACGCTACAAAACAAAAATATAAAAATGTATGTGTAGCATGCATTTGAAAACAGTCAGAAAATTGTACAAATGATTCATAATTGGATTTGTAGGAACTAATTAATAAAATATATTAGTGGAAGCCAAAGGATGTCTGGAATGGTAGAAATAAGACGAGGAGCCAACAGCTACGCTAGTGGCTCTGTGAGGCTGTACTTAGGCACAGCTAAATGCTAACTCTAGCATGCTAACATGCGGACATTGACAGCCCTAACAAACTGATGTTTAGCAGAGATAATGTTAATCAGGTTCACCACCTTAGTTTAGAGTGTTAGCATGCAAACATTTGTTAATTAGCACTAAATACAAAGTACAGCTGAAGCTGATTAAAATCTCATTAGTTTTGCAGGTATTTGGTCTTTTACCAAAGTAATGGACAAACAAATAAAGATTTTGAGCCAAAGATGACGCTTTATGGATGAATCCTCAGGGGGCTATGAATATCTGTACAATATTTCATCCAATTTCCATCCAATAGTTGTTGAGATATATGTCAGTCTGGACCAAAGCGGTGGACTGACCGACCGGCCGAATGACAGACAGACAAATAGACATTGCCATTTCTAGAGCCATTTATGTATTATTTGTATTGTTTATTTTTGCAGGGACAGTGCACGATTAAAAGTAATTGCACCAGAGTTTGCGTCTGTTGTCCCTGGGCAGGTAGACAAAAAAAACAGCAACCACAAAACAGCAAATACACTACATAAAACAGCACAATACATAAAAATCCATCAGTGTGGGAGAATAGAATCAGAATGATAAATACAATAACTACAAGGCAACCATTGGTGATGACACGTTTGTGCTGACTTTAGACTGGTTTAAAACACTGCAAAGCTCCTGAGTCTCTAATATTTGTGAGTAAGGACTTTCACTTCCCCACTACTTTAAGTGCCATTCCATGCCACAAGCATTGCTAACATTGCATTCAAATTCCTAAATCACGCCACTATTTTTTGCAAGATAGTTAGCTGGTATGAAAATGAACTGTACCAGCAAATTCCATTGACTCTGGTCTGCTGGGCATTACTGTAAAGTGAAGTGGAAGTATGATTTGTAGTAAATGGGCTAAATCTTGCGAAATATGGTCATGTCTATCTAGCAGAGTCAGAGGTGATGGAGAAGCCCACCATCCCTGTGCTGGTGACCCTGCGGGCCAGCTACAGCGCAGGAGTCATCACACCTGCAGTGAGAGAGCTGCAGGTGGGCTGCATCAGCTCCACACAGCCCAGTAAGAAGGTACTGTGATGTCATCAGATACTGATACTGCCAAATATTTCATCAGGTGTACTGTGATGCATCATAAGAGAGACAATAACCTATTTGAGGCAGGGAGTCACTTAGAATCATCATAGAATGAAATGCACTTGAGTTGTCTTTGCCTCTTTTGTGTTTGTTTTGTGATTGTAAATTGTTTTTATATGTAACTAACTTGTTCTGCTATCTTGGCCAGGTCTCTCTTGAAAAAGAGATTTTATATACCAATGAGACTAACCTGGTTAAATAAAGGTTAAAAAAATAAAAGACTCCATGCAAAATGCAATATCATTATAATACTGTATATTCATTTGTTAATTTTACGGCTACCCTGTGGATTCAAACCTCTGTGTGGTCTTGTATTATGCTGTCAATATGGCATCGATCTGACTCCTCCATCTGTGCCCTTTTTAAGGCCTCTAAAAACCAGTATTATAAATAACTAAAAAAGCATGCCTCGTAAAATTCTGCTGTCATGTTTCTTCCTCTTTTTTCAGCAAAATTAAATAAATAATTGGCACAATTAGAAGGACAAAGCATAATTATTCATAGATTATGAAGTGAAAAGTGTTCAGATGAAATGTCAATAAGCTTTATAAACTCCAAACCATGTTTCAAGTTAATCGATTGGTGAAAAAAGAGCAGATGTATCAATTTTGTGTTGAATGTCTGTTTGGACAAATTATTTATTCTCTGTTTTTTACCAGAGTGGTGAGTTTTACTGGGATAACGCGGCATCTCTGCAGCAGCACGGCTTCAGTGTGGAGCCCACCAAAGGCACCGTGGAGACAGGCCACAAACGCACCCTCACTGTCACATGGACACCCTACTGTGGATACAAAGTGAGGATGATTTATATCACTGTTATTGAATTGGGGAAACAACCTTTACAGAAGAGGGTTCTTAAAGAAATGTTTGCACCAATCAGTATCAACTTAAAGATGTGTCTGTGGGGGTTTTGTTGAAAACATCTATATTTTACAGCAAATGCAAACTTTCAGATTTTTCTGCTGAGTGCTGACTTACAGTTTTTTTAGATTGCTAAACGACAGTGGGCACAACTGGAGTAACGTGCAAAACTCTAACCACAGTCGCACAGCAGCAGTTCATGTGAACCAAACTGTAGTTTGTTTTTCATTGCTTGAACACAGTTTTCAAAACTCTACAGACTTATCCCATCACTTTAACCACAACCTGCACAACACTGTGGATTTACAGCACTTTGTTCAAATGCTAACACACTGCTGTCAAAACTGTTGACCACGCATTCAAAACAGTACGGATTTCAGCCTGGTGCATTTCAAACATTGCTGATTGCAATGGTTTCTTGTTTTAGACTTGTTAGTGAACACATACTGTATATGGAGTATATAGGGAAAGCTCATAACGCCTTTTTTGAAAATAAAGAAACACCAAATAAGAATAAAACAGTTATACATTGTACCGTTTGAGAGAAACAGCGAACAGGTAAAAGAGCAAAGATACCAATATGTCCAGGTAAGATGACGTTACATACACAGTTGTGAAAATGTGGAAAACACTTCCTTTACTACAGTAAAACCGCGCACTTACTGTTTTTCACAAAGTAATGGAGGTGTAAGCAATGGGAACACCACAGTCATTAGTATTTAGAGATAATGTAGGTTCATGGAAAGACAAGACATCCAATTAGTTGATTAAAAAGAAACTTGTAAAACATCTGGACTATTACGTACCTTTAGTTTGTAACATTTCCAGTAATTACGTAAATTACTACAGACAAAATAAAAATATAAATATCTATTTACTGTAGGTAAGCAAACTGAGGTTTTTCATTCATTCTTGTTTACCTCAAAAATGGTATCAAATAAAAAAGGAAAGAAAATAATTTCACTCTTTTCTTATAGCAGATATTGATTAGTGTAAAGTCACTTACATTATTTAAACTGTAGAGATTAAAAGTTTGTATGTTCTGTATTGGTGTTTGATGCTAGTGTTTTTACTCTCGGTGTGTTCTGAGTGACGGTGTGTGTTATCTCAGTGAGGATTGTTCATAGTGTTCATTGTGGCTGCACTGAGCCTGTTTTGAGACGTGTGTGAAGAGTTGTGTTGCTTGGAATGAGTTTTACAGGTGATGTGAACTGTTTAGCTCAGGTGACTGTTGGTAATGCAGACTGTGGTGAGAGTTTTGCACATGTGGCTTCAGTTGTGACCAGTGTCGTTTAGCAATCGAAAAAAATTCTGATTGCCAAAACGTATTATACATGGAAAACTGCTCATTTACAGTGGCAACAGTAAAATAGTCACTGTTGTTGAGTTTTTGTGTGCTGATGTGTAAATGAATTAACACTGGTCATTTTAATTTAGAAATAGGTTAAATTTACGATAATACATAGTGAGTTATATCAGCTGTTATGACAACACCACAACCATTTAAACTCCTGTGTGTGTGTGTGTGTGTGTGTGTGTGTGTGTGTGTGTGTGTGTGTGTGTGTGTGTGTGTGTGTGTGTGTGTGTGTGTGTGTGTGTTTTTCAGCCCTATGAGGTGGTGCAGACATGTGTGCCTCTTACCTTGAAGGGGGATGAGACGAATGTTTACAGAGTCACCCTGATGGCTTTGGTCTCCACCACTACTGACTGACCTCTACAGTACCTGGATGCTGGCCAGTGTGAAAGCTGCTCACACACACTGGCACAATCCACAAAGACATGTGATACACCATGCATTTATGTGGCCAACATTGATACATGAATTGGTTATTTATTAATTGAATTGAATTATTAAAGATGCAATTAATTGAGTAGTGTTCTGATTTGATCCATTTTATTCTGCAGTGACTGTATAGCTTTCATGAGCCCTTCATGTTATGTTATGTTATGTTATGCAGCCCATTTATTAAAGCACCTGACTGTAGAACCTAATTCCACCAACAGGGGGTGTATGTAACGCCATCTAAGCAGCTAAGTTATATTAAGGGTGTGTCAGCTGATGTGAGCCAGCTCATGTATACAGTACATACTGTAGCACTGCTGGTACTATACCCATGAAGTGAAAGGAGACAGAGTTCACACTGAGGCCAAACAAGGTGCAGTCTGTGAAATGTGACACAGAATGAGCAGAGATTGATATAGATACATGATGGAAAACCGTAGTTGGGCATAAAAGCCACATGTATAAAATTATAGCCTATTGATCAGGCATATACTGACGTATTGCTCTAGTATATTGGTATTAATAGCTGTAGTTGGAGCTGTAAGCGTAATTGCTACAGTAACAGTAATAGTGGTAGTATCAATAATAGCGGTATTAATCTTAGTAGTATAGGCTGATGATTTTTTTTTCTTCCTGTAAGCTATAGATCAGCTATTGGCAGCTTCAATCTAAAGATATTAGGGTCAACCCATAGGTGTTTGGTTTAACTATTGTACTTTGGATATCCACCAAATAAGTGTAGGTGCAACACTGTTACCTTTAGCTTGTCAAATCTCCAGCTCACATATATCTATTCTAAGTTAGAGTTTGGCTTTAGCTTTTTAGCATTACTAACACTGCCGTTAAATGGATGTCAAAGTCAACAGAATTAGATCAAAAAATGCCTATCCTAGCCTATGGAGAATGTTATGAGCATTTTACAATTCTGAATTAGATCATTTCAGTTTCAAAAACCAAAAGAAATAATAATAATAAAAACATATTTGGAATGTTGTTTTTACATGGTGAAACAGGTAGTGAAAGAGCATTCGGATCATCACAGTGTGCATTGAAATTGATGCATTAGCAGCAGCATTGAAGGGTTTCACTAACGCTGCTGAATTAAATCCTTCTTTGTTTTCATCTTGTGGACAAATCTTACTGGCCAATATCTTATTGTGAATGAAGATCAAAATATATTTCACCTGATTTTGAACATTAGGGAGATCACTTCAGTCTGTCCTTAGGTTGTCACTCCGATCCAGAAGGCCTGCAGACTGTGCCCAGTACTGCACTAGATTGTTGCTCTTACAAGCACTAGGAGCCCCTAATGTCTCCACTGGCCCTCCAGTTGTTAAGGAATCGCTGGAATGTCATGGAATTTAAAGTGTTGTAGTGTATTTGAAATTGTGAAAGTTAGGGATGTTGACCTTACACTCTGGGGAAAGTCCTGGATTATAATAGTGTATTTTGAATGGGTCACTTTAATGGGACTTTTCTAGCTAACACTAATCTGCACAAAAGATCAAATCATACTTGCACACTGCTCTCTCGTTCCCAATTCTTCTTTTATTTTAAATGGACATGACAAAGTCTCGACCATTAAATTCAATGATTATTCTTAATAAATAAAACAAATAAATGGCCATTAACACAAAACATACAACATTATAACCACCTTTTCAAAAAAATATTTTGGTACAGCTCTTTGGACAAAATTTGTTCTCCAAAACCCAGAATTATATGAACTTAATCCAAAGGAGGTATGTGTTGAGTATCTGACACACTGTACAAGAAGGACCTACTGAAATTAGGTGTTTCCAGAATTCTTTTATGTTTCTTTCTTTATGTCTAAAAGATTTTTGGGAAGAAGTAGCTGATCTTTAATGCAATATCTACATTGCCCATTATCAGCAACCATTCATCCAATGTTCCAAAGGCACATTCTGTTTACTAATCTAATATCATTTTAAAAGGCTAACTGAGAAAACATTGGAGAACCTTTATATATACCTATATATATATATATATATATATATATATATATATATATATATATATATATATATATATATATATATATATTTTTTATATATATATACATTTTTATATAAATGTATATATATATTTTAAATCACATTTGACTGCATGATACAATGTAAAAATGTGTAAAAAGATCAAAAGGTGAAAAGTAGATATTTTGTCAATAGATTTCAAATGCATAAACTACTCCTTGGTCTACGTTTAGAGCTTCTAAGGATCAAACATGAAGATGAGCTTGCCACATACCAAAATAATCAGGACCAATGTACATTTTATTGCCATTTATTTAAACATTAGATTAAAATCATGCAATTGCTCCATATACATCACTGTATTATGCAAATAATTACAATCACGTTTGACATTTAGTTGATATGCAGAATAATCCAGTACTGACAGCAGCATAAACGGACAATCTTTCTCATCCAGATTTTTTTTTTTTACAGTATTACTCAGCTCACTTGATATACTCCTAACGGTGTCCAACTCTTTATGAAACAGGCCCGTGCATGTGAACAGCAGATGTCAGTAATGCCTCAAAATAGACCAATAGGATCTGACCTCTCTCAGAGATACATGCTGTAAGCATTTATCAGAGATTGTAGGAGATTATGCTAAATCAGATTACTGTACCCCAACCTGCCTATAAAAAGCAAGGTCATTATGAGCTTAGCCTCATGTAATGTCACTCGTTTTATGAAATGTATGAGATCATATTAGGCAATATTTGTGTTGCCATTTCGCCTCTTTTTCTAATCTGATTTTTTCTCTGATCTCTCGCTAATACTGTGAGATAGGGCTATTTACGGTCCCTGCTCTGTATGTGTGTGTGTGTGTGTGTGTGTGTGCTTGTGTGTCTTTGTCTGTATGTGAATACAAGCCATGGAGTTAATGAAAGTGAATGTATAAAATAATTCAGGAGAGTGAAGATGCTCATAAAGGTTGACTATCTTGGAGGCCATGCCCTTGTTAAGTAGCATATGTACAGTATATACAGTTACTATATTAAAACATAATGGTATATTTGTCATCATATAGTAAGTGATGCTAGTTATAAAAACAATGAATTAATGTTTCTCACAGAAGAAAATAGAAACATTGTTAGAACTCTCCTAATTTTTGCTCCATAATGATTATTATAATTACTGTTTGACAACACTGTTTTGTATTTATCACAACTAAATCAGAGCTTACGTTGACATCGAAAGCACATCGAGGTGTGGATTGTTCTCTTTCCGCTCTCGTGCAGATGAAGGCTGAATGCAGATAATAAGCTTTCTCCCCTGGGTGGTCTGAAGCTCTGCTAAAGAAGCTTCACAACACACGTATGCAGACAGGCAGGGGTGTATCCAGGGGCAACTAAATCTCACCAGCATTAACCTGGGCAGATGAGTCCCGGCGGAAACCCACACCCAGAACACAAGCACACACACAGGGGCAGTGTTTTCAACTCATCCTGTATCTATCTAGCACTGTTTTGTTTTTTTAAAGTTACAGGCAATTATTGTTCTATAATTGAGGATTGTTCATACAGGAAAGCAAGCCAGTTTCCTCCTACAGATTTACTTCCTACAGGGACACACAATTTTAATTGACACATGCTTTTTCAGAGTGCATACATCAATTATTTTAACTGCAAAATGTTACTGTCTAGAGACAACAGGGAAAAAGATCTGGCGCAAACAGTACATCCCCAAATGCTGGGCTACAGCAGACAGAACAGCGTTCTCTCAGGAGCGTTCTTCATCCAAACTATAGATGATGAAGCCTTTGTCTTCCCCCATCAGACCAAGCCCATACACACTTTGTTGTCCCGGGGGATGCCAAAGTGTTCCACGTCTCCAAGTAACGACTTAACCCACTGAGCATTAATGCCTTCTCTGAGCACTCTACCTAGACTACTGGTGATAACGATCAACTCATCTCTGTGTGCTGCAGTGATGGCCCACCCACAAACTCTCAGCACAGGAGATAAATCCCCATTGATTTCTTTTAGCTTGAACTAGAGCACAGAGGCATCAGTTCATACACTTCAAAGTATGGCAAAGTTAATATCACTTGTCAACAAAAACTTTGCCAGCTTGATTTGACCAGATTTCTGGGGACAGTGGCAATGACTGTTATGGTCTTACTAATGGATCAGTGTAATTGATTTGACATAGATTATTAAACTATAAGTGTAGAGAATATTTGTTTGTGAATGTTTTACTGATTGATTGATTTTTAATCAATTTTAGACTAAACATTTAAGTTGAATGTACATGTGGTAAAGATGTGTTTTGGATTTAGCCATGCAGGAAGCAGGAAAGAGCATTCACTTCTGTAGTTAAATTTGTGTTGCAGTCTGTTTTGGTTTGCAAATGAGACAGTTTTGTTGGCTTTAAGCAGCGGTTGTTGTACTTACATGAGTACAACAACCGCACAAGTCCTCAAACATGTTCATATCACGGACTCACAGAAAGACACTTGTGGCCATATATCTATTTTTGTAAAATCCAAGGGTCTGGTATGCACATTTATTGGGGATTTTAGAGTATACACTGTGTATGGAGAGTTACTATTGGTAGAACACTAGTATACTCATTACTAAATATTAAAATTAATTATTCGTGGTAAATTATAGTAAAAGTACCCACAAGAACCTGTAGAGCTGTGTAGGCCACAGTTTTAGAACCACTGGCACGAACAAGGGCTGCTGTGTAGAAAGACTGTTGTTCTAACCTACTGGCATGAGAGATGCTGATTTTCGGGTCACATCTGATTTTAACTCCTAAAATGAGCTAATTTCTAGAATAAAAAGCAGTGTTTAGTAGGTACATTTTATCTAGGTGTGCTGGTGTTACAAAAATGGCAGTATTTCCTGATCTGTTGGTCGCCGACCCTTCGCTGTGCGTTGTGACGCTGCCGTAACGTGGGGTTTCCCAGACCTGAGTGCAGGGTTACCGCGCCCATCTCTGCTGTTTGATGGCCGGAGGAAGAAGCGACTGAGATCCTGGCGTGAAGGAAGAAAAAGAGGGACGACGACGGTGGGAAAGACAATAAGGGATTTTTGTTTTGAGTTGGAATTTGCGTTGAAACGGAAGAACGCTCAAACGGGACTCTGACACGTCTTTCTGGGTGAACACCGACTTGTCTCTGCGCCTCTGTGCCGGTGTGTCTCCCCCTCGGCGGGTCAAAAACAGGGTTCGGGGAGTGCCGCTCCTCGGTAGCTAAACTAGCTAAATCTTAGCGCCTGGGCGGAGAGAGGAGAGACAAGATTTTGCTGTTTCCAGTCAATGTGACATAAACAACGGATACCCTCGACTGAAAGCGGGTAAGGTTATGTTGATATTTTAAGTTGCGCTTCAGGAAATGGATGGTTAAGTGTCTGTGCCGTTGGCTAGCATCTCGGGCAGGAAAGATGAACGAAAGGGGTTAAACTGGGTTGAGTGGCTCCTCCGTTAGAGTTAGCTGCCGTTAGCCTGCTGCTAGCTAGTCGTTTGTGCCAAGAGAGTGGGTGGGGGGGTCACTGTTAGAGAAACTTAACGCACTGCGTTAACCCAGATGTGAATAAACCAGTACAATATTTAGCTGGTTTGATATATATTGGTTCTATCCGGCATGCTGGTAGTCCATGCCCAGGGACATTGTTAATTAACATTAGCTAGAAGGTTAGTTGGTGACAGCTCGGTAACGTTAGGTTAGCCAGCACCCCTCTCCAACGTCCGGGTATCTTTCTCCTTCTCTTAAGAAATAAGCTGTCTGGATTAAACTGTATCAGCATTGCTTTAGTAGTCCATTTACCCGAACAATATTTTAATTCAGGGTGTATTATAGACGTAATAGTGAGCCCAATTATCACCAACATATTGGATCTGTATGTCGGCCCACATTTCACATCTTTAGCGTTATTCTATGGCTAACGTTAGTGATTACCAGGTAAGCTAACATTAATTAGTCGCACATTACTCTGTTTAGTGTTGACTAACGTTATGCGAGCTATGTAAGATAATGGCCACATAGGTGCAACTTCTTATACTTGCACAACTCAAACGTGAACAGAGTTTGGATTTACTTCCTCCCTGTTGAAAATGTGTAGCATCATGCAAATGACAACGAAGGGAGTCTAAAAATGGCTACTTCACCAACAGAATCACCACCACCCCCACTATTCCGTAGCCAGTCCATACAAGTTAGCCAGCAGTGACCACAGCCTACGTTTGCAGCCTGGTATGGCTGATTTGGGTGTGTATATTCTGAACATGGCAGCCAGAACAATTTACTGTATCCTTAGTGAATATGAACGGTGTTGTTGTTAAGTGCCGCTTTTATGTAAAACTCGTGCATTGAAGCGTTCATATTTGCCTTGCTAAAATTGTTTAACGTTACCTAATACCGAATTTCGTAGTTGTGGACATTTATTTGACAAGCTATGGTTAAACGGGCTAGTTCAACTAACAGCATTTAATTCAGTGAATCGAAACCAAACCATCATGGATTATGGCTACTGTATGTCACAGCTATATGTTAACATTCCCACGTTTAGTCTGCAGA